>NC_021162.2:74270670-74325469 GCF_000331145.2 Cicer arietinum
GGAAAGAGTAATGTTTCAGTTACTCATCATAATCATGATGCTGCAGGTCCTCCTTCAGAGAAAGGAAAAGAGGTTGTGATGATAGAGAAAGAATCTGTGGAAGAACAAGTTGCAATTACTACAGAAGATGCAACAGCTGAACAAAATCAAGAGGAAGAGAAAGAGAAAGCAAGTGATCTTCGTTTGGACTTAAATCTTTCTTTGTAATATGATGGATTTGGCTATGACCATGACAAATTTTCTGACCTTATATTTAATTGTCTTAGTAATCCTCTGTTGTTAGTTTCAATTTTTATTGCTACTTCATGATTGATTGGTCATTTTGTTGGTCTACATTGTAAAAAGAGCCATCAAGCTTCTTATTATGTTGTGGTCATAGCTTGTTAATCTGGATTTCAACTGTCTTATGTTAATTTTTTATCATGTCATGAGGAAAAAATTACAAAAGTAACTGTAATAAATATTAATGACAGTTATTTGTATAAAACTCATAAGCTTATCGAGGTTAGATAGTTCAACTGGTTTGAACTAATAGTTAGAGAAATTGAAGACCAAGACCGGAGCAGATCATAAGCTAATTTTCAGTTCTTTTTCTTTAATATTGTGGCATTGTCATGTTAGTTGAGAAAATTCAAATCCTATTAATTAATTTGTAGTGTTTGACTGCATATATTTGCAAGTGTTATTTTAATAAATTATTGAAAACCTACAAAATATATAGAATTGAACATGTTTATGTTGTTATTACCTATAAAATATTCTCATTTCATCTTTAGAGGTGTTATAATTGGATGATATTTATGTGCACATGCCACATACCCCATTAACCACTGATTGTGAAGCATGGTTTCATCTAATATGGACAAGCAAAAATGTGGTCCAATAATAGATCCAGAAGAAATAGTCAGTGACAAATTAGAAATATTATATATTTACTGAAGGTGACGAGGATCAAATGAAAACTCTTGTAGAACGATATGACAGTGAAATTTAGAAAGTTTGCAGGTTGGTCTTCTAAAAAAAATTAAGGGTCGTCACCCCTACAATCTGTGGAGGATTAAGCCATTATAAACCTGAGAATACCTTTTGCATTCTGTAAGTGAGATGAGGAAGAAAGTAATTTAAGGCTATGCCCCGCTTGCCATTTTTTTCTATGGAATTCATGCAGCAATACTCAAGAAAAATTTAGTCATTACATGATTAACAATTTTTATGATACTGTAAGAAAATCTGTGCTATAAAGTAATAAAAAAATGTGAAATCTGTTTTGCTACTTGATTTTATTAAACCTTGATCAGTAAATTATTGCTTTCATAATAGTGGCATAGTGAAACATGCATCATTTTTGTCATCCATTGTTTACATAATACAACATCAAACACCGCCCCTTTGGCAAATAACAAAGACACTATCTGACAAATGGGCCAGGCTTTAATTCCATACCCCTGATTTCTTACAACTTCAGCATGAGCATGACAAAGTGACAGCCTGTTCATGGAGAGGTAGAGAGATGGCAAGACAACAACAACCAATGAACTAACAGTAGATTCACTGTTTTTTTTGCACCCTTGTAAGGTGCATAATTTAATCACCATCGTCAGTGGCGGCAAAAGAAACTAAAAGGTATCCGTGGTGTGGAATAAGCCGTGGAAAGTATCTTAGAAGCTATCCATGTATTTGCAGCCTCGGTAAAATGGATTCCATCCCAACTCACATACTGAGATCCTTCGTCGCAAACTTGATAACCAGGTTGACCGCATGTAACTCTTACATCAAAATTATAAGGAGGTCCTCCGTAGCCGCAGCATACCATCAATGGATTTGAGAAACCTAATTGATAATGCATTGAAACACTACATTACAATTATGATAATAATAATAACAACGGTCAGACAACTAACATAACATACTAACAACTAATATTTGCGTATAAAAAAAGTTAACAGTGGCAATGTTTATCAAGGGAAAATGCAATAACTTGTAGCCAGTTTATTTTAGGCTTTGAAAAGTCTGAAACAGGATTCCAGTAAAAGCGAGAAAATTTTCATTTAGTTCATAAAAAGTGTATTCAACAGCATTTTTATGTGTTTGTTTCTATAGGAATGTAGAACTAAAACAAACATGCTGTTGGACTATTTTCCAGCAAACTCAATATAGGTATCTAAATGTACCAATTATTTTGTTATGATTTACAGAATCGGAGTCAGGAAAACTTGATTAAGAATAGCATCATAACCACGAGTGCAATAATAATCAATACTTAACGAGGCGAAAGTGATTGCTTGGATTACCATATTTGGTGGCATTTGTGATGAGATCATACTTAATGGCATAAATATCAACATAGACTAAGGTAGCATCCTTCAATTGAATTCTTAGTTTCTGGCTCAAATGATTCAGCGCTTCATTAAATAATCTTGCAGCAGAATTGTAACTAGAAAGGCATCCTAATGAATCCAGATCCTTCTTCTGTGACAGTGCAATCAATTTAGGAAGACAACCAAAGGGCCCAGTATTGTGAAGCCAAAATTTCCTGCCACCTTCATTGTACAAACTCTGTATACAGATATATAAACCAAGCATCAAATTCCCAGAAGGACAAATAAACCTTTGGAGAAACAATAATACAATAAACATTTTGTGAACAAAAATGTATATGTTGGTGATCTGAACTGAGCGAGGCATTTTGAGTGAATAGATATGAACATATATAATAATAGAACACATTGTTGTTCTAAGCTGAAGAAAGTGCAATATCATTTATCCACGAAGTAGCCTGCATAATAAATGAAAATTCATGTTTGCAGCATCCTAAACAAAACGAACATACAATAAACTTCTCATTTGTGCATGAGATCGTTTCATGCATACCAAGAATCTTATTGGATAAACTCAATTTGGAAATGAGCAAACTGAATGTAATTAACAATGAAAGGTAAATAAATGCAATCAGGTGGCATACGGAGCCACAATAATGAGTTAAAGTGTGTATATAATTATAAGATGAAGTGTCAAACCAGTTTTGATGTACTGAAGAAACCTTGGTACTTCTTTATCCTGATTTTGATTTTGGAAGGAAAATTCAGTACTTAGCTACACATTTCTTATCTCTCTCTAATCTATAATCTATCGAATTCAGATAAAGAATTTCAAAGCAAGCATTTTAAAAATGGACACCTAGGTAATTTAAAGGAAAATAAATTAAAATTCGTCGGATTCATAGGTGATGAGCAAGTTAACTCAGAAGCTTGAAAGAACACTAGACTGACCTTAATAGCGTTTTCAATTTCAGTGATAACTGTCGGGATCTTCTTGATGACTTGTGGATACGACAGGTTTTTAGAAAATGAATCAGCAAGGTCATTTTGTCCAATATCAATCAAGTAGAGTGCATCCCGAAAGCCTTCGTCGTTGATCATATTTTTTGTACCTATAAGTTTGCAGTGCATTCAGTTTCAGTTCATTCTTGGATTCAAATTCATTAATTAGTTTTAAATAACTTTTCACTTTTAGAGTTTACTAGCATATCATTCACTTGAAATTGGTAGCAATAATGTGATTCATCATATTTAGATAATTTTAGGCACACAGATAGAATGAAATGGGAAAGCTTGCTCTGTTCTCTTTGGTAGCATTTTTTCCAGTGAAAACCAAAAGTACTATTTTTTTACCTGTCTTTATTCTCTTCTACTTTTCATATGCACCAAACACATAACATAACTCGTATATAATATTCTATCCAGTTCCAACACATCTACCAAATGCACTAATTTTATTTCATGAATTGGGTCAGAACTCAATGTGTTATCGATTTCAAAATGAAAATCCTTCAATGCTTTAATTCTGTTTAGACCATTGGCCTTGTTTTCCTCAAAAACATTGTTGTTGATACAGTGATCAGAACCAAATAAGGTATCTAAGTCCCACCACTACATACCTAGCTTACACTCTTCAAAGTCAGAATGAGTACATAGATATCCCAGAGATAAATATGACAGATCAAACCTATACTGAGATTATACTTGTTGAATGTAAAATTTGTGGGTACCAACTCAAAAGCACTTAAAGAAGATGGATTCTTGACAGAGGTATGGTTAACAACCTCGTATGTATGATTAACAACATCATAACCAAAAGCAAATTGAGTTCTCACAAACTACATTCCAAAAAGTGTGGCTCTATAATTAATGGTTGTGTTAAAAAACTGAACATAGTATCCCTATTCAATACCTATAATTAACAGATCCTTCAATCAGGAAAGACAATTTTGTGATAGGCGAGTTTTTTTACCTATTACAACGATAGTCAAAACAGGTCAACCAGTCCCATTTTTTCTTAGGGGAACCAACTTATGTAAGTGGATTGAAACTCACACCTCATCCCACCTCTCAATAGGTTGGTGGGTTGATTTGTTGGCGGATTGACCCATAAATAACAAAATACAATTAAAAACAAATTAAGCGTATTGATTTTTAAATGAATTGGCTCATCAAAACACAAAAAACACTTATAAATTTAATCACTAAAGCTTATTGTTATGATAATATTGAAAGACTACAAAGATGTACAATCTCTTTAAATATAGCATTTGATTTATTACTAATAATTGGATTAAAAAATTTTATTAGTAGCATATGGATAATGAATCCAACGTACCGACTAAGGTACCCAATATTTGATAGATAGTGAACCGCCGACCATGTACCCGTACCACATATCAAAGAGAATTGTGAATTATATGACTATGGTTCAGACAATTTATGTTCTACAATATTTTCTCTAAGTGAATAAATCTACCTGCGGTAACAAGTTCAAGGCTCCGAGCTTTGAAATGCTGGAACTGCATGACCTGTATATTTAAAGAGAAAGGAACATATTTTGGGAGGGTAGAGGATCCCACCACTGCAAAGTTTGCTCCATTTGTGAATGTGGATCCAGACAAGGCGTCTAAGTATGGAGTCAAAAAATTTGTATTCAAACTTTGGCCTGCCAAAGGTTGGAAGAAAAATATTTTCAGATTCAAGGTAACTACTAATAATGGATATGAAACTTGCACCCCAATTTCCTATCACTCACTTTTAACTAGTTATAGCTGTCATTTTTTAGTGAATCTATCATTCAGTGAAAAAATATTTTCAATAAGTTAAAATACTTTCCATAAATTTTACTATTTCTTCATAAACTCTTGAACACGAGTATCACTCCCTCCGTTTCAAAATGAATGTTAATTTCGCACAATTTTTTTTTTCCTTTTCAAATTGAATGTTATTTTTCATTTTCAATACAACTTTAATTTTTATTCTTTTCAATACTACTATTCAATTATAATTATGTATACTATTTTCAAAACAATAATTGTACTTTATATTTATGATAATAGAAAATCAATCAATGATTTATTAAGATAATTTAATAAAATGACTAATCTATTTCTTCTAATCAATGTATTTCTTAATATATATATACAACCATTTTGAAACAAATGAAGTATATAGTTGTAATGTAATTTAAAATTTGAAATTGAGTAGAAAAGACCCAAAAATAGAGTTGTTGATTTTGATGATAAGTTGAAGCGCTTCCATGATGATCATCACTAAAACTACTAAACTTAGACTGAGTCATAGGAGTAGTTTATTTTTGATTTTGTCATTTTCCTTAATCTAATGATTAGAGAGTGTAGTTGACACTTGACATCTCATTAGTAATGATTCGTATCATCTACTTTGTTTTTTTTGTAAATATTGCTATCCATAATTTAAAGTTAAGAAATTGAAAAGAAAAGAAAAATGTGACTAGTTATGGGCCATTTGTATTGACAAGAGTAAAGAAATCCAAAACACGGGGCCCACCTACTGTAGACTACGATGCAAAAGAAAAAGAGTGGTAACGATGTCGTTCGGATCCACATTATTATAGAGTGAAGATAAAAACGACGTCGTGTGAGATTGATGAAATTGAAAGCCAGAATGGTGAAGCAGAAGAAATGTTAGTTTTGATATGAATAAAAAAGGGAAGAAAGGGACATACAGAGAAGGTCAATAACGAGGCGTCCATCAGACAAACGACCAGTGGATCTGTGAAAGAAAGTGCGACCATTAGGAATATTAATAGGGAAACCGAGTCCAGAAGTGAGTCCACCCGTATCCGAGTTTGAATCGCCGAACACGAATATAACTGCAGCCTTATTGCATCCACTCACACTTACATCAGCTAAACCCAAACAACAAAATGCAAACAACAACCATACAAATAGCAACATGTGAAGTGAAAATGGCACTCTTTGACTCTCACCCTCACCGCCACAACTCATATTCAACTGTCGGTTTAGTTGAGACTTGAGACTCTACTCACTCAATCTACCTTTCTACTTCTACTTCGCCATTTTTTTATCTATATTATTCGATATATGTACCACTTATTTTACTTTTATTTTTTTTTACAGGCTGGAATTTTAAAATTTAGACAATCATACTGTATTAGATAGCCACATAAAGGTTTTTTATTTACCAAAATTATTAATAGAAATGTTACTACTCAATTGTGAGATTCAATTAAAATTTTCAAATATTACTTAATTACATCTGAATCAAATTTCAAATTAAGGTCAATATCTAGTGAGAATTGGGGGTTAAGGTCGTAGTTTTTTTGTTACAATAGACATCATAGTTTGAGTTATGATCAAAATAGTGATGACGTGATTAAAAATGTTGTATGACATTTTTGAAAGCTTGCATCATCCAAGCCATTTTTCTGACAGGAAATAATATTTTAGTGATTCGGTTTCCCCTTCTACATACTACCACAACAAAACATAGTTTCATTAAAATTTAAGAGGGTATTACCACACTCATAACTGAAGCCTCTCAACAAGATTCATAGTCCTTAGTTATATATCATTTATATAACCTTTGCAAGCACAAATTAATTATATGTGATATCAGGCTTGACCAACTTCATCATATGTTTAAATGCAATAATTTTGATATGACCTTAAGTCTACATCAACACATTTTCAAAATATTGTCCGTTTTTGGTCTTGTGGGAGTTATCACGATGGCCATCTGGGGAAGGAGAATACATAACCATTGCTTGTGAGATCCTGTGGATAAAGGTGGACTACTCTAGGGGACCAGACCACGATGGGGAGTGAGCCTCCATGACAAAGAGAAATGTGATCTAACCATATATTGGACCAAGATAAACACATAGTACTTAAGTATTTTATTATTATTTTTTAATATATTATACATAACAAATACAAATATCAAACTAAAAACATAATTATAGGTTTATAATAATATTAAAACCCAAAATTATAAATTTTTTAATTATAATTTTAATGACAGAAAAAAAAAACATTTTTAATTATAACTCTAATGACTATCCACAACTTTTCTACTATAACCACAATTATTTGTAAATTTTAAGCTAAAATATTATTTTGGACTTTATGTTTTATCTAATACTCATTTTAATTATTTGTCTTTTTTAAGATATATTTTGGTCCTTTAAATTTAGATTCAGTCATGTTTTTAATTATTTTATTTCATTATGCTCAAGAAAATAGTCTATTTTAAAAAAAAAAAATTAATATTTTGATCCTTCAATTTTTATATTTGTTACATTTAGTTGCAATCTAGATTTTTTATCACAAAATTAATGATGTGATATATTTTTGAGTTACATATATTAAATATGTTAGCATAGTAAAATAGATGTGATTTTATATTTACCTCGTTTAACATTAAAATAGTACATTTATAAAATAACAAAAATATTTATAAAAATTAAAATAAATTACAAAAATGTATAACTTACAACACATTCATTTTTATTGTAATTTATTTTTATTCATGTTAATATTTTTGTTATTTATATTATTGCTAAAGTATATTATTTAATATTAGATAAGATAGATAAATATAAACTCAATTGTATTTTATCGAGTCAATATATTTAATGTCATGTCATTAAAAATATATCACTTCATAAGTTTTAAAGTGAATTATCATTTTTTTCACATAAATTAAATATAAAATGGAAGTCAACTTTTTCTATATTTTATATTTATCGTGTTGTGAAAAAATATTAAATATTAACCTGTTAGGATAAAAAATCAAAATAAATCCTAACATGTTTTTGTCTTAGTAGTATGCAGGGAGAGAAGAGTGAGACGGGGAGACGAGGCTTGAACGAGGAGACGAAGGTGATGGGGCCGACCAACACGGTGGAACCGCAAAAGGATTGATTTAGGTTTTCTTCCACAAAACAAATGGCTTTAAGTTTTCAACTTAGTAGACTATTTTTTCGTTTATATCTTAATTTACTCCATTTTAACTTATTTTATTTAAGCTACTCTAACTTTCTATAATGATTATATTATATATTAATTTAATTTAAAAAATATTTTGAAATTAAATCTATTTAAAATAATGAAAATATCATAAAATAATTTATAAATCTATTGATCAGTGTGAAGTGATGTTATAAAAGTTACATAAATATATAAATATTTTTAAAATAATCTAAAAAATCATATATTTATATATTAATTAAATTTATTAATTTGATATGGAAAATAATTATGTCCCAAAGTTCCATCTCAATTTGAACTTTTTTTTAGAGATATCTTGTCCATGCATGCATGCATATGAGTTGAGAGCAAAAATAGTACTTATCGGATTGATCAACGGTAATTGTAAAATTTCTAATTATAGTCATTTAAATATGTGAAACGTTAAGCTCAAATACTTTTTTAAGTTAAGTCCAAATTTTTAGTTATATTTACTTTTTTTTTTTTTTTTTTTTGAAAACTTTTACTTTTTCCCCTTTAAAAAAAAAAATTTTTTTTTTTAAAAAAAAAACAAAAATATTTAAATAAAGATCATGTTAACATGTGTTTTTAAGGTGTGTGTTAAGGGTACTTAAAATAGAAAATTTGTATTAAAAAATATAATATTATTTTTAAAGAACATGAAAAAATAAATATTAAAATAAAATTTACACAATTATATTATTTATGGCACATGTTAGTTTTTCCTTTAAATAAAGTAAACAAATTTGTAGTGACAATATTTTTACACCTATCCAACTATATAGTTAGGGATGAGAATAAGTCAGGACGACTAACAGGGATCTATAGTCTAATCTACGTTAAGTCAGACCAGACTAATTTTTTTTTTTTTTAAATAGATAAGGTTCTAAAAAAGTCTAGTTAAAAATGTTAGACTACAGACAACATAATGATGTTAAATATAAAAAAAAAAAACCTAATTTCATTGACATTTTAACTTGTTAATCTATTTATAGATATGTTTGATTACTTATTCAAAAATTATAAAATAAAATAAATTTTTAAATAGATTAATATATCATATCAAACTTCTATCAAGACATACCTAAAAGTAAGTTTATGAGATACCATATATCAAACTTAACCTTGAATTTTTTAACAGATCAGACTCAAACTTAATAAATCTTAACTCGACATAGTCTATTCTCATCTCTAGATGAGTTACTATTATTAGAAGTGTTGAACTACTTCTTCATGTTAAGTGTATTACTTACTTGTTCCTCCTGAAAATTAAGCCGGCACTTAATTCCATCCCAAGCAGAAGGAATCATAGCATTACGTGTAAATTAATTAAGACCCGAATTAATGCCGTGATAAATGAAGATATTGTATGCCAGAGAGATATCTTAAATAAGCAGCATTGTTTATGCATGTAGGAGGATGCATCTTGTAGAAATCGGATTCCACGTTCACACAAACAATCAGAATATCAATTATATGTTAGATCAAGATCAAACAATTTAAAAAACTGTAAATTTTAATGTAATTTTATAATTTAAAATATTAAATTTAATTTTAGATCATATTAATAAATATCGAGTTATTTGTTAAGGAAATTAAAATAGAAATAATAAAATAACTTTTAAGTTGAAAATATCACTTTCATAATTTTAAAATATATATTCTATAATTTTTAATATATTTTTCTATATTAAAATTATAGATAAATATTTCAAAGATATTTTTTAATATCTTCTTTTAAATTTATTCTATTTGATGTTGATTGAATAACTATCAATATTTTAAATAAGAGAATGCGTGAAAAATATCAATGCAGGTAACCGAATCCACATTTTGTATGCTTTGTCAAAAGAAAAAAACATTAATGATAAGCATGCATACTTAATGCTAAATACTATTATTATTGTTTAAATAGTAATATATTTTCTTATCTTTCATTTCATCACGTATATATATAGAGACAAATGTGAAGTGACGAAAAGATATAGACGATGACCAATTATAGCTATACATAGAGACAAGTTTGAAATATAGACGGAAAAAGCATTTTGAAGCAATGCCTATATGCGTATATTCGTATAGCTCAATTAAAACGTTTATTCAGAATTAGAAGCAAACCTCTCGTGAGGGGAAGTGAAGGTGAAGGTGATATGAGACAAACCCTATAATATAATACTTCTTCCCTACGTTGCATTTGAAAACTTCACATGAATTAGACAAGATGATAAACCTTAATTTATTGGTTATTAGTGTATATTCTTTTTTACCATAAATGTAAAGTATAAAATGGAAGTAATTACTTACAAGTAAGGAACATAATGTTAAATCAAAGGATACAAGAAAAAAACAATTAAAGTACATCAAAAATAAAAGTTACTGTATTTTTCAAATATTTTTTGTGTTGCATGTGACAAATTATACTACTATTAATCTATTATAGAATATAGGAGAAATAATGTACTCCCTCAAGTTCTTGATTTGTGTAATAAAAAAAGTATATTTTTATAGTCATAAATATAAATAATAATTAACTAATTTTATCACATTTAATATTATTATTTTTATAATATTCTTTTATTAATTTAGATTTTATTTTAAATTGATTTGCCTCATATATAGAAAAGTTTTCATGAAGGAAATTTTAGAGAATGCAATTGAATTTTTTTTTTCATTTTAAAAAAAATGAAATCAAAAGTATTTTTTATTTTATTTAAAAAGTGTGATCTAAGGGGTATTTTATTTTTTGGCACGAGAGCAATTCATAGAAGTTACCACTGGCAAGAGTCTTAACTCTTAACTGCACCCCACAAAAATTTAATTACCACTACTTCTTCACTGGCATTAGGTCCTTTTCCCAAAAAAAATTAAATGAGATAATAAATCCGTAATGAATTTGACCTTGAAGCTTGAAACAATAGCATCCTTGAAAAGCTGAAATTGAAAGTTGTCTCATTTTGAATTCTAAATTTGAAAAACTGGTTAATTAATGGATGAGAAGCATTAAGCAGCATGCAATAAGTTGTTGTTAACGTGGAACGAATAAGACCGGGGTAGGGTGGGAATGCAAGTGAATACCATGAAAAATAATGTGATGAGATGGGACCCACTTTTATTTATTGTTTTTGTTGACATGCGCATGGCTTGATATTCCCATAGATTGCCAGCTATACACTCCTTACATTTCTACACCGTTTCCATTCATTGGTGCTTTTCATTTTAACAAAACTTATATATTTATTAATCATCTTCTAAAATACTGCTCCGTCCCTCTCTGTTTTCTCTGTTTTAAAACATTCAAATTTTATCTCTATTTTTTTTTCTTTAAAAAAAATATAAGATACAATTAGAAAATATAAGATACAATTAATGATATTTTTTATATTATTAAATGTTCAAAATATATATTTAATAAATTTATTTTTACTTGATAAATAAAAATATTAAATCAATTAAATGAATTTTTGTCTCTATATATAAGAATCTGTTGACTAAATTATGAGAATTGAAAAAAAATGATTATAATACTAAATTTAATGGTAATTTAAATTATTTTACTTTAAAAAAAATTAATTTATGTTTTTATTGTAGTATTTGTATATATTGCAAAAAACAAATATAACATTATTAAGGGCATATTAATAAAGAAGTAATCAATGGAGTTTAAAAATTGAAAGAGTTTTTATAAAAAGAAATAAAGAAAAATCTCAAGACCATATTATATTTAGGGAGAAAAATAATATATTTTTAAGATTTGAATTTTTTTATAGTCAAAGATTTTTATATTCACAATATTAAGATATTATAAAATGTTCGATTAAGATTACATGGTTTAAATTTAAATTTGGCATTTTAAATTATAAAATAAAAAATTATATATTTTTTAAATTATTTAATATCACGATTAAACGACCACTGATATTCTAACTGCATAGATGTTAAATTTCTTTAACAACAGAAATTTGAAATCTATGTTTAAATAGCATAATTACAATATTTTAATGGTGATTTTTGTTTTTCATTATAGTTCTAGTCGAGTAAAAAAATTAATCTTTGTAGTTATTTATATATAATTTATACTTGTTTTAAAAAATACATATTAAAACTAGTTTATAGATGACACGAGAAAAATAAGGAAATGATTTGGAAGTACTCCTTAGTTAACAAATTAGTAGTTACTTGAAGACTCTAAATGAAGTGAAAGCTTCCAACCTTATACATAAGCACAAGGTGTAACAAGAAATCGATTGTAACCGTTTCTTTTCCTTAAAAAATAAATAAATATTAGGAACAATTGTTGCCAACGTTTTTTCCACTCTTTTTCTCACGCACCTTGTAATAACTCACACACTTTCTAACATTTCATAGCTACACCTTCTCCTTATATATACATCCCTCACACACATTTCATATGTACACCACATTTCCTCTCTCTTTATAACTTATTCCATTCTGTTTGACACTCTCTACACATAAAGTTCAAATCATAAGAGAGTGTGAAACAAAAAACTTTAAGAAAGAATGGCAACAAATGCTGGTCTTGTTCCATTATTTTTAATGATTCTTATTCAATTAGCCTATGCTGGAATGAATATTACATCAAAGCTTGCAATTTTAGGTGGCATGAACCCTCTTATCCTTGTTGCTTACCGCCAAATCTTTGCAACTGTATCCATTGCTCCCTTTGCCTATTTCCTTGAACGGTAATGTTAATTAATATGTATATATATGCATGCATGTTAAAAAAATTAACAAGAGAATATAGTTTTATCATGTCATGCATATTAATTTTTCTTTCTATTTTGTTCCTTTTCATATACATAATGCATGCATGCATCAATGTTGCCTCAAAGCTACTTTTATTTTATTCCTTTCATTTTTTTGAAATTTTTTATTCCTTTTAAATTGTTTCAAAAAGAAGTACATTTTTGCATGATTATTAATAAGCAAATAATATATTAATAAGAGTACAAGGGATATTACAACCCTTTCAACAATAAAAAAAGTCCAAACCAACTATCATAGTAGAAAAAATTACCCTCATTTTTGCATGTTTATTTTGAGTGTTTTTATTGGGTAAATTTCTAGTCACAAGAAGTAGCTAGAGATAGTGTTTAAATAGAGTTTATAATTAATCTAATATATCAAAATTTTATAAGTCATTTTAATTTTGTGTAGTTGATTATTAAGCATAATAATCAAAACAAATTGTTAATCAAAATGGAAAGAAAAATAGTCCATGCATGAGGCTCCATTGATGGCTCAAAATTTACACAAGTTATTCACATCCCTAGTTTAATGATCCTTTGATGAAGCTTGACAAAAAAAAAAAAAAATCAAACAACATTTGCATAGATAATCTAAAAATAGAACACTGATGACATGCATGTTTGACGCGTTATGGGATGTGAGTATTTTACGTTACGTGCCAGCAACTTTCTCTACTAATTTTCACAGCAATTCTGTTACACGTTTCATATAGTTGCTGAAACCTTATAACTAGAGGAGTAGTATGAATCTGCAAAATTTGTACAGTTTTAGTCATGCGTGATTTCAATAATGCCAATATTTAGATTTATTTTTTTGTCTTACTTCTAACGGAAAAAAAGTTTTCGGTGGAGATTGTCGGGTTGTTAATTACTTGCATGCCTTACCTTTGTGATTTTAATTTGTATTAATGAATACTATAAAATTACTATATATATATATATATAGGTGCTTTGTATAAGATTGATCAGTTTTTCATTTTATTATGTATTCTTTTGTCCCTTCAATAGGAATATGGTTCCAAGGATGACAAAGCGCATTATGGTTCAGATATTGCTATCTTCTTTAACAGGGTAATCTTTTTTACATTTCTACCCTTCATGCTTAAATTTAATATTTTTTAAAATTATTCGTTAGTTTTGAGTTTTATTAGATACCATGCCGGTACGTAAAACTATTTCAAAATTAAATATTAAAAAAATGACATTATATGATGAATGATATATGATACCATACTAAACGGAACTATTAGTTACTAAAGTGTTCAACTTTTTTTAGTTTTATTTAACTTCATAATGTGACCTTATTTTACTTAATTTATTAATTAGCTTTAAAATTTGAGATTATTTATCAAACTTATGTAAAAAATATAAGTCAAACACAAAAGTTGTCAAAGGAAAATATGCAATTTTTTAAATAATTTTAATGTGTTATAATTAAAACGATTTTTAACAGATTTGATCAATTTTTCGGGCGAAGTAATTGAGATTAATGGTGTTGTTTTTGTTTGAATGAAACGTAAAGCTAAGTTTTGAGTTTTGAATGCAGAGTAACAGGAAATCAGGTTCTGTATTTCGTGGGGTTAAAATATTCAACCGCTACAATTGCATGTGCACTTACCAATTTGCTCCCAGCTTTTACATTTATCCTTGCAATATTATTCAGGTTGGTAGCAATAAAATAATAAAATAAATTGAAAAATGATTTAATTAAGAATTTAAATAATTTATTGGATAATTATTTGGTATAGACAAGAGAATTTGGGAATAAAGAAGAAGAGTGGGGTAGCAAAAACGATAGGGACAATATTGTGCGTTGGTGGAGCAATTCTTTTATCATTTTACCATGGAAAAGTGATTGGAATAGGAGAATCAAGTATTCATTGGGGATATGCTGAGAAAATTGAAGGAGGTTCAAACTCCTCTGCTGCCCAATCAAACTCTCTTAAAGGTCCTATTGTCTTAGTTCTTAGTGCTCTTATTTGGTCAGCATGGTTCATCATTCAAGTAAGCATATACTAATATAATATTTTAGTTAGTATTATTTAATTATTGAGTCGATATCTATATATACTTAATATTTTTGTTTCGGTGTTTTTAATTTCAGGCAGACATGAGCAAGAATTTTCCAGTACCTTATACGAGCACAGCATACATGTGTTTCTTGGCAAGTTTTCAGTGTGTTTTCATTGCCTTGTGTTTTGATCGCAAGGTTTCATCTTGGTCACTCCATGATGCAATGAGACTTACCTCTTCTCTTTATGCGGTACAATATTTCTTTTTTATTGGTTTCCTTTTTTGTTATTTAATTAATTAATATATATGCATATGCTAGGTGTACAATGGAAGTACTATACTACAAATAATTGTTACTATTCCTATATTCGACCTTATGAATAAATTAAGAGTGTTTTTTTGGGATAATGGTCCCTCATTATTTAATATTTATGTTTTTACTTTAAAACTTTTGAAATTAGAAAATGGCCCCAAATTTTAATAAAGAATTTGTATATTTGAGTGATTTATAATAAATGGTAATTTTGTTTTCAGGGAGTAATTTGCACTGGGCTATCGTATTGTATAATTTCGTGGACCATAGAGCGGAAAGGGCCTCTTTATGTTTCTGTATTCACCCCCTTGCAGCTCATTCTCACAGCTATTATTAGCTGGGCTTTTATTCGGGAGAAATTATACGTTGGAACGTAAGAAATTTAATCATGTGCTATTTTACTAATTACCTACTCACCATCTATATACATTACTTTTCTTAAAATAAAAAATCTATATACATTACTAATATTTATTTGATTTATATAGTGCACTGGGGTCTCTCCTCATTGTTGCTGGGCTTTATGCTGTTCTTTGGGGAAAGAGCAAAGAGGTTGTTATCAAAGACCCTGATGCTGATCATGAAGCTGTGGTGATGCCATTGCCAGTCAATGAATTAGGGAGGATTAATGGTGATTTGAAGAATGACATGGAATTGCTATCCTATTTGCCATCTAATGGTAACCATCACTAAGGATCATGTTGTTACAAATTTATTTAAGGGATGGAATTATGGATGGGTCATAATAATGATATATATAATATTTGAGGCAATTTGAGAGGATGCAATATTTTTGTTTGCTTTTTCTGTCCAGAAAATATTATTATTATTATTATTATTATTATTGTTATTATCATTATTATTATTATTATTATTGTTGTTGTTGCTATTATTATTATTATTATTATTGTTATTATTATTATTATTATTATTATTATTATTATTATTATTATTATTATTATTATTATTATTATTATTATTATATATTGTATAATACACACTAATATGGTATGTCATTTTCTAGTGCCCTGTGACATGTGTGTGTAATCTGGTGTACTGTGACATTTGAAAGTGATCCAAAACCGTTAATGTGTCGTATGAACTTTGAATTTTTTAAACTCATTGAGGCATAAGAGCAGTTATTATCATCTTATTTACAGCACAGTTTGATATCTGCCAGAGTTGTTCACCTGTGATTTTAGCGCCCCCTCCTCCAACTCTCACGCCAAGTTCATTTACACTTTTTTTATTTTTTTTTATTTTATCTTATTTAATATATGATTAAACTATACTAGTATGTTACTCTGAATTCAATTATAAATAAAAATAACTAATTACAAATAATAGTTGACTGCATTTAAAATATATTTTTTCCAATATAAAAGAATTAGATTTCCCAAATTGTTTGTACTTTTTATTTAAACTTGTTATGAGCTTCCGTCTTATATGAAGACTAAGCCCGCTTCATATCTAACTGGACTAAGTTTCCTTTTTTATTGTTTTAGCAAATTGGATATATTCCAATTGTGTTCCCGAATGCCAAACGAAGGTTAGTGGAGTGAGATGATATTGAAAAAACTGAGAAGGGTGAGATGAAATTGAAAAAATATAAGAAAAATGTGAGATGAAGAAGGTTAGTGGAGTGAGATGAAACTGAAAAGTATAGGGAAAAAAAAAAAAGAGAGAAAAGTGAGATGGAATTGAAAAATATATATAAAAGAGATTTGGCCCATGCAGGTCTCGAACCTGCGACCTTGGCGTTATTAGCACCACGCTCTAACCAACTGAGCTAATGGGCCAATTATGAAAATTTAATGTTTCATATTTTAATAACCCTTGTTTCATTAATCTTCAGACTCTGTCCTTCACTTCCACACACTTTATATAGCACATATTGTTTTATAGTACTTAATTGAAATAATTACATTTAAAATATGAAACTATCACTTTTTTATTTATATTTAAATTAAAAGTGATAACCAATGAGTTTTGGACACTAAAAGAATACGCTAAATTAAAAATGAAAACTTTACTTCTAAGTTCCATATATATAATTTGAAATTAGTGATTACAATAATATGCGCCAAATTTACTATTGTGACCTGATGCAGGTTTAAAAATATCACTTATTAAAGAAACTGAAAAAACATCTTCAATAAAGGAGTAGTAGTAGGTTTATTTGTATTTATTTTTACTCAACTTGCACACTTACAGAATATTTTGAAGGAGCATGCCAATTACGGAAGATTTGAAATAAGTTATTCACTCAGGTTTTACTAAACGTGTTCGAATCCTAATAATTACTATCAAATTTTGCGATCAAATTCTGAAACACCAGAACATCATTCTCCTAGAAACTATAGAGTTAAACAAAAAAGAAAATAGACTATTCAACAACAAAACATATATTAAAATAGGCTTATATATAGACATTAAAAAAAGGGCCAAATATTTATTTGTTGGCTGATGTGTATACATTATGTAAAAATGGGCGTAATATTTGCTAAACTATTATTATTATTATAAACAAATTTGTAAAATTATTCATTCATATTAGTTTTTTTTTACTCAGGAACTTATGTTAGTTATATGCGTATAGATCCTCTTCCCAAAACACACTTTTATGATATTGCCCCATCGTTATATACTACTATACTCTTTCATTGATTTGCAACGTACGTGACAGTTATATACCGTTAAATGCATATTTTCTCAGTTTACAAAAAGAGTGTTGATCCAATACATCCACGTACTTACTATAAGTGTAAATTAATTTTAATTTAATATAGTGAATAATAAACATTGATTTTATTATCTCATTATATATTTATAATTCATATTATTAAATAATCACTTAATCGGTTCAATTTCAATCGGCCACCGATAGGGCAAGGCATAATTGTGGGCATTTGAAAAAAAAGAATAATCAAAGAAATGAAGGACGAAAATAGGGAAAGGAAACAAAAGATATTATTGATAATAATAAAATATTATTAATTAAATATATCGACAGCACCGTACGTGTAGGTAGATCAAGAAAAGAAAAGAAAAGAAAAGAAAAAGGACTCATAAAAATAGTCCTCTCTACAATCCTAATAATTCAAACCTATAAAACCCCCAAAAAACAAATAAAATGAAGTACTTTGTTGATGATGATCATAATAGACTTTATTAATTAATAATTACAAAAGCTATATTAAGCTGCAGATGGGGTAAGCATTGATTTAATACCACCAGCTTCCAATAGTGCAGCTGTAAAACGTTCCACTCTAACATTGTTGTTGTAATCCAATGTTTCATCCTCATATATCTCCTTCCATTTCTTAACCAACATCTTTATGTCTTCTCTCTCCATGTTCTGTTCCTCCCCAGTGTACCTCCATGGCTTAGACCCCTAAAGTGTAACATATATATATATAATCAAAATTATACAATTAATTAACATTATTATTGATTATTAATTTATTAGAAATAGCTAGCACACTCACAGCAGCACAATAGTGAACAACTTGAACTTTGTCTAGCTCAACATTCTCAGGGTGACGCCAGAGCATGGCTAACACAAGGTTGTACACGTTAGGTATAGGCTTGTATTTATCCTTGAAATACATGTTCAAAAAGTCCTGTATACAAATATGAGACAACAACTTCACAATTCCACTTTGCAATTAATTAATCAATAAAATATAACTTATGTCTATGTTTGGGAAGCCAGATAGTTGGCTTATAGTATATAATTTATACTAGTGTATAAATTTGTATAAGCGAAATATATTTGTTTTTAATTTTTTTCCACAGATTATAACATTTTTTTTATATGCTCTTCTATGACTTATATCACATTTTTACCATCATTATTTTAATCTAAAAAATGTAAAGATTATATGAGTAAAAAAATAGTTGTATGGTTGTATTAGTATTAAAAATAAAAAATAAAAAGAATGAAAATACCTGCTCAGCAAAGGGGGTTGGTTTGGAAATTTTGACTTTTTCAAGGAGGTCATGGTATGTGGCAGCATGAGGGTGAAAAACGAACATTCCAGCATTGAAATAGAGAGGAGGTTTGGGACCAAAATCAGAGGGCCATTGAACCTTATCAGGACATTGTTGGCAGTATCCAATTTTATACTGAGGGGTGTGACTCCAAGTTTTCTCACAAAAACAGTCCATCACACCATAGAAGTAATCATCAGGTAGATCAAACAGATGGTCAATGTTTTCAAAAACTTGGATATCACCATCTAAGTATATCATCTTGCTATACTCCACAAACTGCAAAATTTACATTCATATGCACCATTATTCTAAATACTATTTAAATTCAGATTCAATACACACGCACTACACAAAACAACTGTATCATTTATTCAACTTTTTGGTACAAATATATGTCTTGGGCTAATAAAGTACAAAAACAATATTCCTTTAGTGTTGATTTTTAATAATGAAAAGGTTTCCATGATACAAGACAGTCCACTAAATAAAAAAAACACACACACACAAAAAGGTGTCACTCCATAAAATAGGCAGAGGATCATATAACAACGTGTAACACATGCAAAAGCAAAAAAAATAAACATTAAAACAAAAATTGGACAAAAACATGTACCTCAAAAATACGTAGTTTGGAGTAATTAATGACATAATAAGCCATAGCAAATTGAGTTTGATTAGGTGGAGGATAAACAGGAACAATCTCCTTAACAATGCAACCTTGTGACACAAGAATCTTACGGTGTTCTTCAGGTACATCAGGTAAAATTGCAACCACTAAAGGGTAAATTGTTTTGGTTTTTCTTAACCCTTTTGCTAAACCAACAACACCCTTTATGTAATCACCGTTTCCTGCAAGGAATGTTACAAAGGCACGGCCTTTTCCACCGTCAAACTTGGTTTGTTCCACGGTGGCATTCACGGCGGCGGTGGTGATGTCCGGTGCCATTATTTAATTGAGAAAATTCAAGTTAAACAAGAAATGTTTTAAGAGACACAAGTCAAGAACAAGAATCAAGAAATGATTTGCTTAAGAGAGTTTTGTGTGAGAAATTGTATGGGGTGGAGAGTTGCTTAAATAGATTTTTTTGGGTAATGTCACTAGTGTTTAATCCGACGGTTATAAAGTATTTTTTAGATTCTACGGTGCCAAATGACATTTCATTAAATAATATATATTTGCTTAATCTATATTATCTTTTTAGTAACGGATTTCAACTCATTCCAACTTTTTCCCAACTAATTGTATTCAAATGCTAATATTTAATCCATGTAACCATGTTATCCATGTTATTATAAGCAAAAAGTGTTAATGGAATTTGAGATTGAACACACCATATTATTATCCTTCTCCTAGTATGCGTGAGTTTTATAGCTAAACTTTTTTAAAATAAAAAATATATAGTCTATTCTCATATCGAACCATATATATAACTTAGATTTGAGTGTGAAATTAACCAACAATAAACAATTTTTATTATAGATTATTTTTTAGTCAAATTTTATTTATTGTTGGATTAAATTCTAGATTGTCATAGTGTTTTTCTTTTAAAATTCGGATAGTTTAAGATTAAAAAAATAATTATAAATTTTCATCCATATATAGCTCTCTTGCATTGGATGATTCTGTAATGTAAATATTTTCAAATAATAATATTTGATCTTTTGTATATACAAAGTCATATGAAATCTTGAATATGTCTACAGAAATTGAAATCTTGAATTTAATATTACAACTATTTCTCGTTACATATAGTTGTTGAAAATTATATTTAGATAAATAATTTAGTTAAAATGTTTATAGTAAACGTGTATTAAAATCCCACCTCCAATCTAGTCATCTCTGTATTAAAATCCCACTCCCAATCTAGTCATCTCTGCTATCAAAACATTTTTATTGAGTATCACTTCAAACAACCAACTAAACCTCTCACACAAAGTCCTCTAATCAACCAAAGATACCTCCAAAACAACGTATTTTTACCATTTCAATTGATCTAAATAAATTATTTTTAAACCAATTTTCCACACTAGTAGACTCCTCTTTTAGAATTGATTAAATTTCTTTCCATCATAACGAACAACTATTAGCTCCATATAATATCTCTTCATTCTTAAAACCATATCTAGCTCATAACACCTTAAACCATAATCCCAACCTCCAACATCATTTACCTAGTAAAGGTAAATCAAACTCATGCATATGCATTACCCCTAAACCACCACAATTTCTATCTAAGCGCACTTTGTTCTGTTGTCCCCCAACCCCCTATAAAAAGTTTTAAACAAAGATTTTAGGTAAGATATGATACATGTTAGAGCCTTGAACAAGGAGAGAGAAAATAATCTGGTAGAGCGGACAAAATAACTTTGAAAAGAACTAGTCAACCTCGACATTTTCAACTAGAAAGTTTTTTTCTAATGCTTTCTATCAAAGATAGACAAAATGAAGATATTATCGGATTTCTTCCTATTGGAATACCAAGATACTTAAAAGGAAGTTGTCATGTTTTACAAATTTAATATACGCGACACCTTATCCAGCCACGAGCTCTCCACATTTACTTCAGCAAGCAAACTTGTGTGAAAAATAACTGAGTCTCAAAACAAGTTCAAAGAGTAATAAATAGCCTTTATAGCACTCATTAGCCCAATTTTTTCTATCCAAGACCATTGTGTCAAATGCAAACTGCAAGTGAGAGATTCAAAATTCAGCATTTGAACCAACCTAAAAACCATAAACAAAAACTCGCTTTACCGAAGAGCATAACATTGCATTCAATCCTTTTGCGGTTTTCAGAAATAAAAAGGGTGACAATAGATCCCCTTAATACATACCCCTCACTAGACTAAATTTATGTGTCGGACTTCCATTAACTAATACATAAACTCGTTTTGAGCACACATATTTCATCACTCACTTCCTCTAGTTTAATGGAAAGTTCATTTTATTCATAACCGATTTAATATATATCCAGTCCATTGAATAATAAGTCTTTTCGAAGTCCATTTTAAATAGAATTAATTATTTTTTCTTTCTTTTAGCCTCATCCACAATCTCATTAGCAATTAATATACCATCTAGGATTTATCTTCCTTCAACAAGAGTATGTTGTGGCTCACTAATGGCTTTATCTATTACTTGTTTCAGTCTCTTGGTGAGAACCTTTGACAACAATTTATACTTACAACCAACCAAAAAGATTGGTCTAAAATCAAATAGCTTTTGAGAATTTTCTTGTTTAGGAATCAAAACGATGAACGTATAAATTACCCCTTTTACAAGTATTTCATTTGCATGGAATTCAAGCAAAAACCGCATGAAGTCTATCTAATCACATCTCAAACTTTTATAGTTACCACAATCCTAAACCGTTTGTTTAACTTCCTCTTCTCTGAATTGACTTTCTAACACTACCGCTTCTTGGTCAGTGATTGTCTTGAAATGGAGATTTTTTTACACTTGGCCTCTCTGAACAGATTGATTTTAAATGAGTAACTAAAGTGATTAAATACAGCTGATCGAACTTTTGAAACACCTTTCTCTTTATTTCCATTGATACTCAGGATACTATTATGCATCCTCCAACACTTCATTAAACCATAAAAAATTTAGAATTTGCATCACCCTCCTTTACCCAAAGATTTCTATATTTTTTCCATTGAATACTACAATTTACTCTTGATAATGAAAAAACATGAGAGGATACTTGACGTCTTTTTAACACTTAATCACCCACCAACGACTTTATCTCACCCTTTAAATCTAACCTCCTCAACTTTTCCTTTGACTCATTAATTTGTTTTTCTATATTTCTTCTATGTTTATTGTGTCAAAGAAATTAAAGAATTATTGTTTTTTTTTTATATAAAAAATAAGTGAGAAGATAATATGACATGAAATATTACATGACCAAAACGAAGATAATATTACTTATTTTTTTTATAAAAAATTCAATAATTCATTCTTTACTTTACCTCTTCTGTTGTAGCTACTTTAACTTCTTAATAAATCTAATTTTATCGTAACATACCATCGGTTAAATCTACTAAGAAGCTTATAAAAGATATACCAAAAACCTATTTGGCAAGTAATCGTGCTAGTTTAAATCATACACGAAAGACATTTTTTTTATCGAAGGAAGCATGTATGTAGAAAAAACTACTATACTTGTATGTGAATACCTATTAACATCCATATATATTATTTCCCATAAACATCATATTTTTGTCGGAGATAATATTTTGGAGTACTATTTTATGCCCGATTGAGATCATATTTTCGTATTGTTTTCTAACTTTATAGGTTTATTATGTTTAAGAAAAAAGGTTTACCAATTTTAAGCTATGATTTTACTCCAAAAGATTAACTAGGGCAAATATATATAAAACTAAATTTTGGTTAACTACCACCGCCCAAGAAATAGGAGATATCATCACCGACTGGTCCTACGTAATTAAGGTATATATTTTGTTTATTTACGTTATTAATTAACGAACCTATTTCCCCACGAAAGTCAGCTTATGGTGAAGCACGTCGACCTTTTATTTGAACACGCGGCTTTTTATCAAATGACTGTTACTTTTTTTACATCAAGACCAACAACATCATATTCTAATAGATCTTTGGTGAAAAGTGGGACAAGACATCTTATATTGACACATTATTTTCCATATGGCACCTACATCACCTCACTTTACTTTTCTTTTGAATTATTAAATAAGTAAATTTTAATATATGAAAAATTGTTTCACATCACTAATAAAAATAAATCTCAAACTAGATTGTATTGAAAAAATTCTAAAACTTGTAAAATGATCGACTAAAATAATATATCACTTATACTTAAAATAAAATAACTAAAATTAAATTTAAATTAAATATATTTCTTTTTTTTTGTTTGTGTTTTTGTTCTAAAATTTTGATTCTTTCAAAAAATAAGATATAATTAGTGAATGATATTTTTTATGCTCTTAAAAATTTAAAATATATATTAAATAAATTAATTTTTATTTAACAAATAAAAAAAATCAATTAATTTAAATTTATTATTTTTTAATATATATATATATATATATATAAGTCTTAAAAAAAACTAAAATTGAAAGATGGATAATATTAATTAAAGCGTTACATCATTAAATATGAATTTAATTGGTAGGGTCCACAAAATCGTTTGCGTGTCTCCCTGTATAGTGGAACATGTGTCAGCATCAAAGGCCTATTAGGGTGCCACATGGCAATCAGTGTACCTTCCTTGGACCAACATTGCTCGGCGCATGGTCGTTTTTTCTGGTATGGTTAGTTGGTCCAAAACTAAGACGCGTTCAAATCTACTAATGTCATCATCGTACAGTTAGCACCACGATTTAGGATAACAAAATTAAATATTAGTATAACGTTAACTTATCTTATGGATAATGTTTGGAACTAAACCGACCATTTAATCTTTGGTTTTCTGGGTTTGTTCATCAAAATGAAAAGTCTACTATATTTGGCCTTGTGATGGAGATCGTAAGTTTTAGGTTTGACCAACAGAATAACTGTAATTGGCTTTCTAGAAAAAGAAATTGACTATTAAGCGATATATTCTTTGTGAATATTACATGGTCATTATCATTTTTTTATTGATTTTATTTTTCGTTTTTTTACTATTGATTTCCCTTCCGTGTGTGCCTTCTTTATTTTTTTTCCTTTTCCTGTTCATAGTTTTTCTTACTCGAGCTCCTTTGATTTTGAAATATTCAATACTAATATTATATTCCGGGAATTTTCATTGAATTTCCTATCATTTACTTTTTCTTTGTTTTGGGCTTTATGGTCCCACTGGCCAATAACATCTTTCTATAATATATATCTGGGAGTGATTAAGGGAAATTAAAGAAAGACATTTTATCTTCGTAAAAAAAAGTAAATATTTTATCACAAAAAGAAAAATATATATATTTTATCACCCAAATGAGGATACCATGGCCATGACAAATGCTCCTTGCTCATCCCTCCAAATTGCTGCTGTTGTGCATAGAAACATCATAGGCTCAGCTTTCTACATTTTGTGTTGCGCTGTACCGGCTCGGCTTTGTTCATCTGATCTCTTCATTCTTTTCTATAAGATTACCTCTGTTTTACTAAATATATGTCAAATTCTATCTTAAAAATTAAATTATAAAATATTTTTAAAGATGTAAGACCATTCACATCATAGGTTCGTCTTCTATTTAGTACAAGATAAATAAATATTTACTGTGCTGTGAAAAAATTGGGTGGTAATTAAATAGTGTAAATGGTAGAATGTTCTCTCTTAATTTTTAAGACTCCACTTAATATATTATATTAAAATAAATATTTGTATTTTAGAGATTGGATTTGGAGTTATTGATTGTTTACTAAGTATTAAAATTAAAAAAGTTATGAATGATTGATGTGTAATTATAAAATTTATTTGAGTTTTTTTTATAAAAGTTACGTATCGTGATTTTTTTTATATCCAATGTGTGATTTAATTTGTAGTTTGGAAATTTTTAAAAATTGATAAAAAAAATTAAATAAAAAAGATGTTTAATATCAATGGGAAAAATATAAATATAGATATAAATCTTTTTCAATTTATAATAAAATAATTATTAATAATAAAATCTCCATGTTTTCTTAAAAATACTATAAGGAAACATATGCTCCCTTCTTTTCCATATGTTAATTAACCGTGAGAAGAATATGTTGGACCATTGTTAAGCCAAGCTTTTTGTTGCCCAGAAAGACTATGTATGGGTTTGGATTGAGGTTTTTTTTCCTCCTCGTGCTTGGCCCATGCTATTTGCTATGGACCCTTTTATTGTCCAAATGTAATATGAGCTATTCTTTTTTTAAACCAAACAAATAAACTCCTTCATATTTATCAATAATTGTTCTTTTATTTATTGAGACAATATACGACATTTTCAACAATTAGGATTCAGTATCATTTTCTTGAGACAATAAAAGGAGTTATACTGAATCCTAAATGTAGCTTGTATGATACTGAATCCTAAATGCAGCTTGTATGAAAATGAAACTCCTACGTACAAGCCATTGAGACAATAGAAATTAATTTTACATATGACAGATAACTTTAAATGTCAAACATATATTGGTATCATAAGTATATAATAATTGCATTGACATTTGATATATTAAGTTGTAATTTAAATCCGTTTTACTTTTTTTTCTTATGATAATGTATAAATTTTAACACTAAAATCTTTAGAACTAAATAAAATCCACGAATCATATTGCTCCTTTCACTCATTTTAGAAAATATATCATTCCTTTTTTTAACCTAAAAATTGATGGGAAAGTTATCCAAAAAAGCATGAATGAGCAATGACAAGCCTCTTCCAATTTAATAATAAGACATTGGTTTTTTTATAAAAAAAATGATGGGAAAGTTACCCTAGAAAGCATGAATGAGCAAGTCTTTTCCAATTTAATAATCAAAGTCTCATTTAATGATGTAGCTTGCCATGTGATGAGTTTATTACAGTTTACCTTAGCCAATTAATTAATTTTGTATTTCCTTATCATAAAAAAAAACCATGTTAATTAATCATACTAATTCATCTATCTTAATATATATACTTAATTTCTTATGTAATCATAAGCATTTTTTGAGTCTTACGATCTTATCCTATCCTAGTGAGCCCCCAAGAATCATTGGCAATAATTATTTTCCTATCATACATAATTTTAGCAATGCATCCATAATGTGATAAAATTGTGATAATATTAAATTTTAAACTCTGAAAATATGTTTGCTGACTAAATATGATCCCATTAAGCTTTTACATTAGGCACTCTTTCAAAATTCAGTCAATAGCATAGTAAAAGAAATCACTTCAAATGCAATTATACCATGTTAGTTTAATGTATTAAAATCGTTCTAAGAAAAATATCTTTCTTATACGAGTTTTTTTCTCTTTAATTTTGGATCATGATAATCTAAAGTATGAACATAAACTAAGTAAAGTTCAACTAAAGATTGTTCTAGTCAAGATTCGAATTTAAATTTTCTTGAGCAATTCGTCTTTAATTATAACTCGTTAACTACTTAAATCCACAAAACAATGATCACATTCCACCGACATGATAAATTGTAGGTACAAACATTCTCTTACTTTTAAAAAAAATATTACTTAATGAGTAGCTCATGAAGATTTCACTTTATATGATTTGACATTGTAGCAAACCCAAACATCCTTTTTTTTTTTTTTTTTTTTTTAATTATGTGAAATACTAAAAATTGAAAGAAGAATAATTTATAATGATGATCATACACTAACAAGACTCTTGCCAAGAATTATATCATCGGTTGAAAAATCAGGCTCTTTGCGGAAAGTTCCTCTACCAAAGTCCAAGTTATATGAGTCTGTAAGACCTTCTACAAGGCCAAAATCAGGTTCCAACCCAAGCACACTCTTTGCCTTCTCCACTGATGCAAAGAAATGCTGCACAAAAAAGAAAAATGAAATATTAGTGTTTGTTCATTATAATTTCATAAATGCAAAAAAAAAAACAAATAATTCATTTTCCTCTATTGAGTTTATCTAGGAAAAAAGGATGTCTAAAACAATATATATCATTAGGCCAAAGATGATGATATAGTCATAAGGTCTACTTATTAATGACCTATTAACCTAAGCTTATAAATTACTATCTTAATTATTCAAACTCTAATTATTCCTAGTCCTTGTTTTTGGGATGTTACATTTTACCTGGTCACGAAATGGAAATGGCTTCTTTTTACCAAAATCGAAGTCTTTAGGGTTGTAGTGAATGATCTCTGGCTCTGGGAACCCACCAGCCTGAAAAATGACCAAAAATAATATAAAAAAATTACTTGGTTCAAAGTCAAAATAAAGACATTATCAAAGAGTTTTCCAGTATTTTCTACCTGTGACCAAAAATATGATATGGCATGGATTGCTTACCTTAGCACATGCTTTTGCTAATCCATCAAATGTGACATATTTGTCTCCTGAGATGTTGAATATTTGCTTGCTGGCCTTATCATTTCCAAGAACATTCACAAAGGCTGTTGCCAAATCCTGTCATAATTGAACCATATTTTAGACAAAATCACAAAATGCCATAAACTCATATACTGTCATATTAATTTCATTTATAGTATATGATCCGCTAAAGAACTGTAATATCAAAAGGTGGATTCATTCATTCACTCGTACCTTAACATGACCAAGTTGTGTAATCTGTATTCCTGAGCCGGGAATAGGAATCGGGCGACCGGCTTTCAATCTGTGGAAGAACCATTCTTCAACAGGATTGTAGTTCAAGGGTCCATAGATATACACTGGCCTTATAGAAGTCCAATTAACATCCTTTGATTGCAACAAGCTTTCTGTTTCAAGCTTTCCCTTGTGCCTGCTCTTAGGGTCAACTGCATCAATCTATCAACATGTGTATATAATAAGTATCTAAACAACAACAACTTTGAGTGTAATAAAATAATGTGGATGACTACAACATATTTTCTAGTAAAACAAAAGAATATGGATGATTGGAAGCCTCAAACAGTTGCATCATGGCAAAACACATAATATTGAAAAGTAAAAATGTAAACTGACCTCAGCATGAGGTAATATATCAGATTTGAGATAGACACCAGCAGAAGAGCAGTAAATGAACCTGACATTTAGAACCAACATTTAATTTAATTTAATTATTATAAACAAAATGGAGATCAAACTCATTTTTAAACTTAATTAACTAAATGACTTGTATAATGAATAGATTAAGTAATGGCAATAGCATTCATAGTTGAATAGTCTTATAAAACTAGTGCTACAACTCACTGTTCCAGATTAGGAAGAGCATCAATTATGGGCTCAACTTCCTCTGCCTCTCTTCCTGAAACATAACAAATGATGATTTGGATTTCAAAAGAAATATATCATAATAAAATCACAATCAAAATTTTAAATTGTATAGAGTAAGGTGAACAAGTAGGAATCTAAATACCATTTATGTCATAAACAACATCAAATCCTTGTGCTGAGAGACTTGATTTCACAAAATCATAGTCCTTTCTGTCTCCTTTCAAATGCAAGATCTATATGAAATTAAAAATATTACATTACACAAGAATTAACGGTCCATGTATGATGGTAACAACTAACAAAGATGAAAAATATCACAGCATGCCTATTTGCCTAATAGACAGGTAATAGTCCAATGTTTGCATTTACAATTAGCATACCTTGGAAGAGAAATCAGCAAAATCAGTGTCTGATTCACCTGGCAATTGTTGAGTGATAGGTGCTTTTCCTCTTGTAAATAATGTTACCTGCCAAATTCAATAGTTATTTAAGGCTTCTAAAATATCTAGTTAAAGTTTACACAGTTATTTTGACACACAAATTTGAGTATAACACTTTCACTTCTTCTTTATACGATTTTTATAATTACGGCGTTTGTGTGAAAATAACATATATATTTTGTGAAGTTAAATAGGTAAATGATATTATTATGTATACCTGGTGACCTTGTTTGACAAGGAGTCTAGACAAAAAGACACCAATGAATCTAGTGCCACCCATGATGAGGACTTTCTTGTTGGTTGATGCTGATACATAAAAAGACCCTTTTGGCTGCCATGTTTTTCTTTTCAACTGTAACAAAAATTAGCAAGCATGTTGAGAAATTGTTATAGTATAGTATAGTTGATTGCATTGCATGAAGTACAAGTGATGAATTGATGAGGAGAACGAATGAAGGGGACCTGAATATGAGTTTGAAATCTAGTTCCAGTGAAATCAGAAAGAGAGGAAGCTAAAGGAGGGAAAGATAGTTGATTCTGTTGGAATGCAACCAATCTTGCCATGCTGCTTGTGTTGTGTTGTGATGAGGTGTGGAGTGTAGTCCACTCAAATAAATTTTTCAAGTTTCAACTGTTTCATCATTTCCTCTTATTTTTTGTTGTCATGATAAGACAACCACTCACCTCCACCTCATTTCCCTTCAATCCACAGCCTTTCATTTCCCTCCCTCTTTTAACGTCTTTTTATTTTATTTTATTTTATTAAGAATATATACTTTTTAGAATCAAATATTAACAAAATAGTATTAAAAATTAAAATCAGACATAATAAAATCTATTTATCATTATTATAAGATAAAAAAAATTGAACCACCCACCTAATATAAGAAAATTTCATGATTGAGATTCTAGTTATACTTCTAGAGGTCAAATAAGAACATACACACACAAAACAATGGCTAAGATACTTATTAACTGTCACGGAGGTTCCATAAGTTAAAATGGGCTAGGCCCACGTATAAAATAATTAGATATTTGATTTTTACACCTCTATGTTTACTCATTCACCCATTCTTACTTTTTAATTTTAATTTTTCCAAATTACTCTTTCATCCCCTTTCTGGATGATTGATTCTGAGTTTTTCCTTCAAAAAAAAAAAAAAGGTAGTTTTTGTTGATAGGCAATGAGTTGTGGTGTCTGAAGAAGTGAAGTGATGGAAATCGAATGAGAAACTGATCGAGAGATGTTGCAGTGCATATTTCTTCTCTCCGATTCCGGGTAACTAACTAAACCCTTCTTTTTCAATTTCAATTTCAATTTCAATTTCAATTTCGATCTTCATTCCATTACATTCCATTGGACAGAGAGGTCATTCTAGAGAAACAACTCACCGGTCACCGTGTAGATCGGTCAATATGTAACTGGTTTTGGGACCACGCTATTTCCCAACCCGATTCCTTCAAGCAACAACCCGTCATTGCTTCTCCTACACATTATCTTTTTCAAGTTTTTCGTCAAGGAATCACTTTTTTGGCTTGTACTCAAGTTGAAATGCCCCCTTTGATGGCCATTGAGGTTATTTCCGCGCTTTCCAAATTGCAATTCATAGTCAACAACGCTACTTTTTTTTATTAACCATCTCGTTTTAGTTTCTTTGTAGGGTAGCTGATGTTCTCAATGAATATCTTGGAGGATTGAATGAAGATTCAATCAAAGACAACTTTGTTATTGTCTATGAGGTATTTCTATTTTTCTATGCAATCATTAACTTCAGTGGATAATTTTTACTTCTATCATTAAATCATATGTTTGTTGACATTTATAATAATTTAAGAAAATTGAAGTGATTGAATAAAACTACTTTTATCGGTATTGTATTGACTCTTTACCCTTGCAATGTTCATTCTTAAAATGTCACCAGAGTGTTATCAGGCTTTTTTTTAACACCTTTTGGTTTGTTGTTTTGTTTAGATGTAAAAATATTCAATTTGTTTTTGTTATTGAAGCTGCTTGATGAGATGATAGACAATGGCTTCCCACTAACTACGGAACCAAATATCCTGCAAGAGATGATAGCTCTGCCAAATATTGTTAGCAAAGTCTTGAGTGTTGTGACTGGCAGCAGCTCCAATGTGAGCGACACGCTTCCAGGCAGTACAGCATCTTGTGTTCCCTGGAGAACAGCTGATCCTAAGTATGCCAATAATGAAGTTTATGTAGATCTTGTTGAACAAATGGATGCCACAATAAACAGGTCTATGACTCTATATGCTCATATATGCTTGTTCTTATCTTTCTCTACTTAACATTGACAATTTTATGGACAGTTTGTTTATTTGTAAATTATGGTCTTATTAACTTTTTATCTGGTGAAACTTGGAAAATTTAAAGACTTCAAATTTTGTGTTGAACATTGGTTCCTTTTCAAGTAAGAGGGGTTCTTATAATTCATTAAGGTTGAAAGCTTTTTCTCTGATAGGTTACTGTATAGCCTACTGGGGTATACTCCTTTTTCATCCATAATCTCTCAGTTTGGCATAATTCAATCTTATTTTACTGGTCTGAAGTTCCTTATATCACTCCTTAACTTCCAAACACAATATTCCTTGAAAGACTACATGACTAAGTAAATGCAGATGCAGCTCTGTGAAGCTTTAATCAGATGAAATAATTTATGTATATGATGACATCATGTTTGATAAATTGCAAGTTACACATGATAGATGTACCAATCAAAGAGGGACAACTAAAACTGACATTGACTTTTTTTTAATACACTTCATTTCTAACAAAGGAAAGAGTTAAAGAAACTGTGATCTTTGGTTTCTTTTCTTTTATTTCTCTTTCTTTTTCTATTTTCCCTCTTAAGCCTTTTGCTGGCTTACCGAACAGGATACTAATGATTTTTCAAAGTTTGAACTTGTGGAACTTTATATGGTTGAACTTTTATGAAGGATCATAAAAGAAACCATAATCGTCTTGACTTCTAAGACTCTTCCTTAGTAGTTTTCATCCTGTGCATCATTTATTTCGTTTTCTTTTATACTTGTTGCTAAAAAAATTTGTTCATTCAGGGATGGTGTTCTGGTGAAATGTGAGATTAATGGTGAGGTTCAAGTAAATTCCCACATCACAGGTCTACCTGATTTAACTCTTTCATTTGCGAATCCTTCAATCCTTGATGATGTGAGGTTCCACCCCTGTGTTAGATTTCGGCCTTGGGAATCCAATCAAATTCTTTCATTTGTCCCTCCTGACGGACAATTTAAGCTAATGAATTACAGGTATTGTGTCTAGCTATACTTGATGTCTGAATTAGGATCTGAGACCGTTATTTGAAAAGTCAGATTGGACAAAGATATATTTGTGAGTGTTAGATTTCACTTCATGGTATTCCCAAATTTTATTTTTCTTAAAAGTTCTGGGTACTTCTCTTTTCTTTTTCAGAGTTAGAAAATTGAAGAGCACCCCAATATATGTAAAGCCACAGTTGACTTCAGACAGTGGGAGATGCCGTCTTAATGTAATGGTTGGCATGAGAAATGATCCTGGAAAGACGGTTGATTCAGTTAATGTTCAGTTTCAGCTTCCTCCTTGTATCTTATCAGCTGATCTTACTTCAACTCATGGAACAGTGAACGTTCTTTCTAACAAGGTACATAATAAGCAGCAATATGTCTGCTTATTTTTTATCTATTGTAGATCAAATTCTTTGTTCTGTTTTCACAATGTAATTTGAAGCTTTCTTTTTACATCTAATTCTATCAGACATGCACTTGGTCCATTGGCCGGATCCCAAAAGATAAAGCGCCTTCAATGTCTGGAACATTAGTGCTCGAGACTGGATTGGAACGCCTTCATGTCTTTCCCACATTTCAAGTGGACTTCAGGATTATGGGTGTCGCCCTCTCTGGTCTGCAAATAGACAAACTGGATCTGAAGACTGTACCCTACCGTTTCTACAAAGGTTTTCGAGCTCTTACCCGAGCAGGTGAATTTGAAGTTAGGTCATAATTTTGCATTACCATTAAGTCCTCTGTAACGTGTCGTGATTCTGGACATGAAATTTGGTTGCATGTACATGGCTTATTTAATTTGCAATGTAAGTTGATATGTTTTATTCTGGTTTCAAGAATTCAAGTTACTAAGTATTGAGTGAGCCATGTCCTGGTTATATGAATTATCTTGATTTTCTAAGAGCCATGCCACTTGTATACATTGAATCTGAATTTTTTCATTAAATACTGTCAAAAATTTGTGGATATCCATTGTCATCACTAGTCATTAGTGAGAAAAAAAATGATATTTAGGCTTCGATGCAAGCTAATTTTAGGCATTAAACACCATCAGTCGTCCATCTACTACTAAATGGAGCTTGTTTGTTCCAACTTCCAAGTGGGTAAAACTTAAAAAATCATATGAATATGGATTAATTCGAACTATGTTGATATTTGGCGCAATATAAGCAATTGGTTAAAGGAGAGAATAGATAATCCAATAAAAAAATATTGAACTTCTATCATGACCAATTGACCATGGCACAATCTTAGAAGTTGGGATTATAACAAAAATGAACAAGAATAGAAAGTGAATGAGTGAATCTTTTTCATTACCATCTTAATCCACACTTTGATACATCTGTACAAAGTTATTCAAGCTGACTTCAGTTACTACCATCATTAACAACACTAATTGAATTAAGAGAAATGCAACTTGACCAACTCATATACAACTCAACACAATTCACTTATTGCTGCTTATTAGTTGCGGATGCCAATTGAATATGACTTAGATTCACTTATAAAATGTGGCGATTTGCAATTTTGATTGACTTAGATGATCATAGCCGTGTAACAGACTAACAGTAGCGCATGAATATGAAAACGAAGGAGACTTGCATAAATTGAATTGAAGAAAATTTTACAATTAGAAATTAACTAATCAAATAAATGACAAAAACATACACAAGACCATAGAATGATGGAACATTTTGATTTATTCAACATTCTAGTTCTAACGAATGATCTTGTTTGCTCGAAACGAGTCCATGACTCGACGAAGTTCACTCTCCTCTTCTGAGAAGACATTTTCAGGCACTTGTAATCTCAACTCATACAGTTGGTTGTTTTCAACTCCTAGAACAGCGAGGTACCTCCTATTCCATTCCATACGGACCACCCGGTCTTGTGGCATAACAGCAAGCTCATTGTTACTAGCATATGACTTAATGTTCGCCTACCAACACAATAAGCTCACTCAATTAATCATTTGATTTTATTTTACAACAAGAAGTGATATAGTACATGCATGATTCCACTACCATATATTATAACAATCCAAGTTACAGCGAAAAATGTAATTGTTAACTAACCTCAACTTGATAATATAACTTGCCATCATCAGCAACTCTAGAAGAAGTAGAAAGAACATTGGATTCACGTCTAACACCAAGTCTTGTAGACATAAACTCGGTTAGATATTGATTAAGAACTTTCTTCCCAGCTTCTTGAGGTGGACCCAAATCTTCAACACTTTTATATCGAGAAGATGAAGGTGAAGAAACTTCAACGGAGAGATTTTCATCGAGAACATAAGGGTCCCTAAAAAAAATATCAGCACCAGCACCTCGTACTTGAATCCAATTTGAGGGGTACTTGAATGAATAGCCATCAAATGTGTCGACATATTCGCGAAAAATACGAGGTTGTTGAGCCAAAGCTGAATAAGCATCTGAGAGAATGTAAGTTGAGAAGATCAATGACATTGCTTTTCTTCTCGGAACTGAAAAAGCTTTAATCTGATTATATATTAGAAGATATATAATTAAAGATAGTAAATAAATAAGTAAATGAAATGAAATGAAAATGAAATGAAATTTACTGAATTGGATGTGGGGGAAAGGGAGCAGCGAGGGGAATGGAAGTGAAACGGCGTCGTCATGGGTCGGAGTTGAAAACCCATTGTTGTGATTGTGTTGGCCATTGCAACTCACACACACCAAATGGATAGAATAGAAGGAAGGAAGGAAGGAAGGAACAACAACAATGGGATTCATTCCATCTCAATTACGTTTTTACCCCTTCTCTCAAAATAAAGATATTGGATATAATTTTCCTATTTATATTAAAAAAAGCTTATTATTTAATTAAATAGAGAAGTATAAAATTATAAATAAAATCATTTAAATGAATGATAAAAAAAAGTCACATCAAAATCAAAACTTATATTCCTATTATTATAGATAAAAAATATAGATATGTTTGATTAAATCATGCACGAATTATGACATTGAATAATAAAATACGTCATATGATTAATGAATATAATAAAATATTACAATTCATTACTCATTTATTGAACATGGTTATTTATTAATTTAATCGTTATTTATTAACCATAATTTTTATGTGGTCAAATATATATATATTAATCATTTAAACCGTATTTAGATATATATAGTTTTCAAGTATCCAAACATATATATGATGTTTAATGATCATGATTTGTATTCAAATATACACATGAAAATTATTGTTAATAGTCATTCAAATTCGTGGTTAATTGTACTCGATTTATGATTAATAAGTAACAACACATCATTATTCTCCCTCCACTCTTAAATATAAATAAAATTGTATCAACAACATAATTAATATATTTGATCAAGAATTTAAATTAAATATATCAACTGTTATCAATTTAATTTTATATTATATTTAGGATTAGAAGAAGTATATATCTATTAATCATCAATGAATATCAATTGCATTTAAGAATCCGCTGTGGATTTTTGTTGTAAAAATTTGTGTCACAAAAGCATAAAGATCATAGTGGGTTCCACAAAATAAAATTCGTCTTTAATTTTGTAATAATTTCAAATAAATTCTGATATTATAAATATTTCAAAAAGATACATTACTCTATTTAACTATTAAATTGGTCGTTATATATATTTAATAACTTAGTATCAATTATATTCTTTATTTTAACAATTTAATATCAAGGAATTCCATATATTTAATGACATGTTATTAATTAAAGTTTCTATCGTCCTTTTACAAATATTAATATAAGTAAAATTTGAAAGATAAACACCTTCTTAAAATATTTATAGTTAGTAATCTATTTGAGAACGCCTACAAAGACGAATTTGGTGGTTTGGGGTGAACTACAAATCCCAACCGTCATGTTAGAAATAGATACGGATAATTCAACATAAAAATCTAAAATAAATTGTTTGCCAAAAATGGAGGGAAAAAAATAAGCAATCTGAACAGTGTGGATTATGCGGTGAGAAATAGAATTTTGGTTCCCAAGTTAACATTTTCTCTTCCTATATACTTATAAATTCACATAACTATTGACCATTATTTTTTGTTTCCAAAATTAAAGACAACATTTCTTCAACATCCTTGGCTCACTCAATTTGTTTCTTGGATAATATTGAATTTTTTTCTTTCTTTTCTGTGATGACCGTTATCAACGTTATTAGCAATTGTACCATGAAACCATCCTCAAGGATTCTCGTAATTGGTCGAAAAAAACCATCTTTTCTATCAAGATGTCACCATTCTCTAACAATGTCAACATCTATATCTAATCCTGTTCTCAATCTTGATCTGAAAACCAAGCACAACCCTTCTCGCACGTTAAAACCAGGACGCATAATGAACGGTTTTCAAAGAGTTTTGGGTTTACCCTCTTGGAGTTTTGGCCATTCAAGAACAAGTATCACTTTTAGAGCAACAAAAACAAAAGAAAGTTTTTCTTGCATTGGTGGAGTATCCTTCAAGGCACGTGAATTCTCAGATTCTGTTAAGACCACACGTGTGAATGGTGAGAGGGTTTATGTGAAGGGTGTGAAGCCATTAAGAATTGACAAAGATGATAATAACAAGGGTGAAAGAGACGAAGAAGAGTCTCGGTTCGAAGGTGGCGATGAAAAGGATTTGAAGAAAGGTGATGAAGAAGAGACGGAGGTTGAGAAAGAGGCGTGGAAGTTATTGCAAAAGGCGCTTGTTACATATTGTGATACACCTGTTGGAACAGTTGCAGCAAATGATGATTCGGATAAAGATTCACCATTGAATTATGATCAGGTTTTTATAAGGGATTTTATCCCTTCTGCTCTTGCTTTCTTGCTCAAGGGAGAAAAAGAGATTGTCAAGAACTTTCTCCTTCACACTTTGCAACTTCAGGTAATAATAATCTTCAGAGTCTTTTTTGGTGTGTAATTTTTTTATTTGTTTCTATGAACTTCTTGCTAAATTAGTCGTCCTTGATTTGCCACAAAATCTCTTGCCTCATGTTAAACTATATCATAAATACAGTTTAATTTTTATATATTGTTCAAATATCAACATGTTATGAGGATGCATGTCTTTTTATTGATGTTGAACATATATATTCTACTGCAACAGAGTTGGGAGAAAACAGTGGATTGCTATAGTCCAGGACAGGGCTTGATGCCTGCGAGTTTCAAAGTTAAAACTACGGAAGTAGATGACAATAATAAATCAGGAGAAGTTTTAGATCCTGATTTTGGAGAATCGGCTATTGGTCGTGTTGCTCCTGTAGATTCAGGTTAGTACTATTATTTTTATAGACAAATGTTAGTGGTTAATTTGTTAGGAGAAGATAAGTTTATTAGCAGTAGAGATCGAACCATTAATCTCTTTAAGGTTTCTCGTGCATTTCCATAATATGTTGATCAGTAAAATCTTAAGGTGAGTTTTTTCTATGTTTGGTTCTTTGATAGGATTGTGGTGGATCATCCTACTTAGGGCTTATGGGAAGCTCACTGGTGACTACAGCTTGCAAGAAAAGTTGGAAGTTCAAACAGGCTTACAAATGATCCTCAACTTATGTTTATCAGATGGATTTGATATGTTTCCTTCTCTGTTAGTTACTGATGGATCTTGCATGATAGATAGAAGGATGGGAATTCATGGCCACCCTCTTGAGATTCAAGTAAGTGTAATGCCATGTAAATAACCTATGTTTGCATTCTTGTGCATGTTATTGTTTAGAATCTATCTCACTTTATGGAGAGTTTTTTGTGTAGCCCATAGATAGTGATAAATGGACAGTTCACTCGTAAATTTGTAGTATTTAAATACCTAGTGTTTATCATATCTATATTTTTTTTAAACAAATCGTTGTTCTAACAGAAAACTTTGTTCTACTTTGTAGGCATTATTTTACTCGGCTCTTCGATCAGCGCGCGAGATGGTTGTCATAAATGAAGAATCTAATAACTTAATTGGAGAAATTAACAACAGACTAAGTGCATTGTCCTTCCACATTAGAGAGTATTATTGGTTGGATATGAGAAAGGTGAATGAGATATACAGGTACAAAACAGAAGAGTATTCTTTTGATGCAACTAACAAGTTCAACATCTATCCAGAACAAATTCCAATGTGGCTAATGGATTGGATTCCAGAAGAAGGTGGTTATCTCATAGGAAATCTACAACCAGCTCACATGGATTTCAGGTTTTTCATGCTTGGAAATCTATGGTCTATTGTTTCATCTTTGGGTACTCCAAAACAGAACAAGTCTATTTTGAATCTCATTGATTCAAAATGGGGTGATCTTGTTGGTTGCATGCCTCTTAAGATTTGTTATCCTGCCTTGGAGCATGAAGAATGGCGCTTAATTACCGGAAGCGACCCTAAGAATACGTACGTATAAATCAATCTTTTCTCTCAATTTTCCTTCTGTTTTTTGTACAGATACGTTAGACCCAATATAAAAACATCATACATATGATATTGTATACATATTTAACCAAAACTATATATATGTCTAACTCGTGCAGCCCTTGGTCATATCACAACGGTGGATCTTGGCCTACTCTTCTCTGGCAGGTATTTTTTTTCTTAAATGATGAATGTTATGGTGTCCATGACAATTATGAATTCAAACATTATTTTGTTTTTCCAACTAATGTATGTAAACTTCTTCAGTTTACACTGGCATGCATCAAAATGGAAAGAAACGATCTAGCTGAAAAGGCGGTCGCTTTGGCTGAGAAAAGGCTTCCATTTGATTCATGGCCAGAATATTATGACACAAAAACAGGAAGATTCATTGGAAAACAAGCTCGGCTTTTTCAAACCTGGACATTGGCTGGATTCCTTGCTTCTAAGATGCTTTTGAAGAATCCTGAAACAGCATCATTGCTATGTTGGGATGAAGATCTTGAAATTCTTGAAACATGTGTTTGTGCACTTAACAAGAGTGGCAGGACAAAATGTTCACGTAATGTTGCAAAGTCACACATTCTAGTGTGATTGATGTTCACAAGACTTTCACTGTTGTACAGTTTAACTAGTTTAGTGTATATATATATGAATATCATCATGTGTATGGGTTGAGTTTCATAGAATTTAGTATAACATTTTTTTAATTGTTGTGACTATGATGACTAGGGCTTCATTTTTTTGAGCTAAGGGGAATTCATATAGTCATTCTATCTGTAAATTTGCAAATATATATGTAAATATTGATTTTTATTTTGTTATTATAGAATATTCTTTTATTACAACTTAACTTTTTCCTTGCCACTGATGTGGAGATCTTTGCTTATACTTAATAAAAAAAATTAGCAACTGATTATGGTTTTGAAGAAATCATGGATATCTCAACCACGAGAGAACACAAATTACTTATAACGGAGATGAAGCATCAAAATTTGAGTAGTCAAAGAAAAACGAGTCTTCCCTTCTCTTAACTTCTACATGATTTTATTCATATACTCAATTTCAACTCTAAAATTGCAACATTGTATCAATATACTTCTTCAAACTATCAAAAATATATATAACTATGAGTCTTGACATTGAAAATTAGATGAGTTTAGATAAGACAAATATTGTAAAAATGAAACAATAAAACAAAAATTGCACCATATAATAAGAGTAGAGAACTTTTGACTTTAGGAACTTTTGACACATTTACTCCATTTTATAACCATAGTACATATTAAACAATGAGTAATTATGAAGTAGAGTAAATGTGTCGAGAATTACTCTTAGATTTAATCTATTTCGTTCATATATAATATAATAGAATATATATATTCAAAGAATAATTTGTCTCAAAATATGAGTTAAGGAATAATATGTTTTGGTATAAAGTCATGTTATTATGTCGTACATTATGTATCAAGTTTAAACCTACGACTTCACATTTACTTATAAATTTTTATAATAATCATACAATCTGATCTATAGAAAAAGAAGAAAAAAAAACGTATTCTCGTATGGGGATCAATTTCACTCTAAAATTGCAGATATATTGTTGTCACGGGAGGAGAAAGACTGCCCCTGGTGAAAAATTGGGTCTTTGATCAATAATGTCTTTCATATCAATATTTACATCAAATAATACTAATAGAAATAATAAACAAAAAAAAAAAAAAAAACTATACACTACTTCAGTTTTATTCATTTTTTTCTATCATTTTTCAAACATTTTGTTCACTCTCTGTTTAACGCAATTAATAATAATAATAATAATAACAATAATAATAATAATAACAATAATAATAATAATAATAATAATAATAATAATAATAATATTGTAAAGTTTTTATTAATCACTCAATCAATGTTATATGATTGACTATCAATGTAAAAGTTTTCATGATTTTAAAATATACAATTTAATAATATCAACATTTTATTAATTCAATTAAGATTTATAGAATTTTTTTAACATATTTGTTTGGTTCTATTATAAGTAAAAAATGTCTCAAATATTAATCACTGTTATAAACAAAATTTAATTTTTTTTATCATTTAATGTTATTATTTCTAATACACTTTCAATTTAATTCAAAACATTTAATGTTGAATATTTGATATTAAAAATAAACAATTTAGTAAATTTAACTTATATTTTAATTACACTTAACTATATTTTTTAATACTAGTAAAAGTAGTTTTTTTTTTTAATTGTATGCTTTTATCTCCGCTAATTGCGTTTTGAATCGTAATGTATTTACGAGAAAAAAAATTATTTATAAGCTGGGTTGGATGAGATTTGAGTGTAGAGTTCATAAGTCAAAAAATTAAATGCTGCTGCTCACGATTATTTCACTCGTCTAAACAATTGGGAAAATTCCCATTACACAGGCTGAAATGCTAGCCATTTTATGACCCTTTTTTTCCCTTCACATTCTAATATAAACCATGCGCACTATGGCAAGTTTTACAAAATATTAAAAAATTTCAACACTCACAAATGTAGTTTTTTTTATGTAAAAGTTAGCTGTAGTCTTTATTTTTATGATTAAAATAGATACTTTAATAATATTAAATTTAATAAAAATAAATATATATTTTGTATTGAATAAAAGTCAATCAAATTATCGTCTTATTCATAAAAATAAAATAAATTATAAATTATTATTTATAAAAAATATTATCAATTATTGTTAAAAAATTTATTAATTTTTAAACATTAATATGCGATAGACCACTTATAAATACTAAAGAAGTCAATTTATTTTCATATTACTATTTGTTTGGTTTGGTCGAGTAATTTAACGCGTGTTCATATTTATATAAATCGGATGTAAAGTGGTCCAAACATTCATATAGTTAACAAATAATTGGTTGTAGGCTGTAGCACATTTCTTTTTTCTTTGTTATAAATTTATGCAAGATTTTATTTATATTTTACTTCATTTATCTCACAATAAATATCATTTAAGATTTTAACATACATATTAAAAAATACAATAATTAAAAGAAAAATAAAAATAATTTTCTAAACTACATACTTATTAAGATTTTAACATACATATTAAAAAATACAATAATTAAAAGAAAAATAAAAATAATTTTCTAAACTACATACTTATTTTAATTATCGGTGAATTATTTACTATTATCAATATAAATTATAATAATACTTTAAAAGTTGTATATATAGTAACTATTGAAGGATGATATAAAAAAAATTTAAAATTACATTAAAAATTGTGAGTTATTAATTTTGAAATAATTTTTTAAAAAAAAAAATACTTGTTGTAAGATGTAAAAAGTAAGTATTAATAATTAATTCTATCGTATAAAATAGTCTCCAATTTTTTCAAAACAAAAGTAATCTCTAATAATAAAATACTCTACATATCCCAAAATATAAAATAATGTTATTAAATTACAAAATAAAAATATTAATATTAATATTAAATTTATAAATAATTTATATTATTTATCAATTTACTTATAAAAGGAGAATTAATTTATTGTTCTAACATATATCATTTAAAAAATAATAATAATTAACCACCAAGTACACAATTGAACAATCCTTAGCAATGTTTTGAAAAATAGATCAAATAGATGGATTGAACCGAGAACTAACCAATTTACTGATTTATTTGATTCCAAATGTAATTTAATTTGGTTGAACCAAACTTTAACTAGTTCAGTCAGTTTCTAATAATTTATTTATTTATTTATTTTGTTATTCGACTCAACCGTAATTATTTTTATTTAACCAATTAAAAGTATGACTCAATATTCTAACTAGTTTGATTTTTGGTTCGCTTTTAAAACAATGTTCATCCGGATAGACCTACGAAAAATAGGTTTGGTCCAATTTGATTAGAAGAGCTTTGTTTGATCAAACACGTTGGGAACTTGGAATGGAGCAAACGAAAAAATCTGTTGAAGTTATTAAATTGTAAACTACACAATACGCTTCTTAAATTTAATCTAGCAACTTCTTATTTAAATCACTATAGGACCATTTTAGGATGGGAAACCTATCTTTGGGATTCTTTTTAGGGTTCGTACAATACCTTTTATTGTCTTTACTTTAATCTAAAAAAATTACAACAATGATATATTTATATTTTATATTCGTTTACACTCATCCAATATTTTATTTTATTTTTATCTTTTTCTGCTATCATATCATTAATATGTTATAATATTTTCTTTTTATTTTTTTTTCTCACAAGATATGTACAATTATATGAAGTGTTTATCAAATATTTTTTAAAATAACATCAACAAAAAAGTGCGGAGATATATTTGGTCCGATTGAAAAACACACGAGTTGACTTCTTAGCCACCCATCTCTTCTCTATAGTGACATGAGATTAAAATAAAAAATTCTCATCATACAAACAAGATATAATATTTTCATTAATGATTAGCCAAAAAATCATGCCATATATATTGTTTTATTTTTATTTCTATTTTTAGGAGCAAAATTTAATTAATGGGAGTATAATGAGTACTCAAACTCAAAACAAAGAACAAACGTTCCAAGAACAAACAAAATCATAGAGTTTAAGATATTCAACCTCCTACTATTGTTACTAATAGATTAGTCCCACATTACAAATTATATATGAACAAAAATTCTTACACAATCAACTACGCATTATCAAAAATATTTTGTTTATCAACAACCATAAATTTCTAACCTTTTGCTTGCACTTCCATAAACCATCAAAACGGTACTGTTCTAAAAAGTGAGCAAGCCTATCATCATGAAGAGTTATAACATTACCAACCACCTATAAATTTTTCAATAAATAGCACAAGAAAAAGAACACCTAAAAAGTATATGACAAGAAAAAGAACACTTAAAAAGTATACGAGAGATTCACTCATCCTTCATACTCCAATCCTTCAGACTCCAAGAAACAAAACAAACATTCAAAATCTTGAGATAATAACGAGACACTCCATCGAAACAAGACATCCATAGTAGGCAACTTACTAATAAGCAGCCACAAATCAAAAATAAGTTCATTAGACTGAACCGTGTTGCGCCGTATTTTCTGGTAAATATATTAAATAAACTCGTATGTTGAAACCTGCAAAGAAAGATACAAAAATAGAAGAGTAGCAAGAATGAACTGAAAGATTGATCACACATCCAAAGATTGATCCAAAAATGTCACATTTGGCCATTTCTTAATTGACAAGAAATCAAATCATGTCAACTCAATCCTCTAAGGCGACCTATTAAACCAACATCAATCAAATCTTTCCACCAAAAAAAATATTTCTCAAATAATCCATACTACTAAGATGAAAGCAAACATGAGCTAAATCATCATATCTAAATGATAGAAGTGCATATTGTAAAGCTTCTATTTCCACCAAACAACGTCACTTTCATTTACATAATAAGAAAGAGATATTGAAATACTTTAAGTCTTCTGCACCCAAACTACCATCCTTCTTTGGTAAACACACTTTGTTCCAACTTACTCAATTTTATCAATACCTATACCTCCGCGTCCAAAAAATCTCTTTGAATTTTTTTAAGCCTTAATATAACTTTTTCGACACTTTAAAGAAATAAATAATAATACAATAATAACGAAGATAAAATCAAATTTAATAGCACAATTTAATATCCAATAAAAGTATTTTTTTATCGGTTATCTAGTAATGTTATAATTGTTTTTCCAATAAACTTATTGGAACTCGTGTATTTACTATCTGTTGGAACATCACAGTTAGCCTAAATCACATATGCAATTATATGGCATATATAATAATAAATAAAAATTGTATATGTCATGATAATATGATCCATTTGATTATTTAGATGATGAAGGGAAGAATGTGAGAGTTGTTGTCTTTTCTTATGTATGTATATTGTTATGTGTTCTAACCGATATGAAATGACAAAATATTTATACATCAAAGACCTCTCAACGGACTAATATAAGAAGTGGCACAACCCACGGGCTCATCCTCAAACATAGTCCACATAATTAATATATTCATATTTTAGAATAAGTGTACTGAAACAAATTAAGAGGTGTGCTAATTGGCACGGATGATTTGCACAAGAAAGAAAAAAAGACACAAAAGTAGGGGATTTGAACCAATAAGCAATTGATTCACCATATGTAGGAGAGTGAATAATTATAATTTATAAGTGATAAATGTTATTATTCTTCACTTTATTACAAACATTCATGGTAACAACCAATAAATTAAATAGTGTAAATGATTGATTATTTATATTTTATTAATTAATCAAACAAATTCATTTAATTTCAACACTATCTTGTGTAATTTGATTGGTGCAAAGAATATTCATATGTACATAACTTTTGTTATATTTTTATCACAAGTGGTAGGGAGTGAGTGATTTTATTGCAGGCCTAAAAACACTTTTTCAAGATAATTGCATATTGTAAAGTATTGCGTGTGCATAACTATATATATATTAAGATTTGATATTTTGGAACCAACTCAATATTGTCTAATATAAATCATTTTATTTGTTACAGAATTAAAAATTGAATGTGGGTCTAATATCGACCGGATGTAATTTTAAGATCGCATAAGAAAGACTCATAACATTCCTTAACATTCACATTTTTGTAAACACGCTAACGTTTCTTGTTAAACAAAATATTCATTCATATATATATATATATTAATTTAATTCAACATGAGTCAATCAATTTTGTCGTAACCCGTGAATCGGCATGCAAATCTGAGATGAAAGACTTGTCCTCTCTGAAAAATTAAATGGTGATGCAAAACGATAAATGACTCTGATCTCATGTCCAAGATTTTGAGTTACACAAACCAAGAGATATATTAATCATATTCGCAATTTAAGCAGTACATGGATCTCAGCCGTACATTTCAAATTAAACGAGTGATTTAAACGAAATCCAACGGCTGAGAGATGTAAGTGTAGAAAAAGAACCCGCTAGATTGTCGGTGGAGATTTAACCATCAACAAAGTCGGTGCCTAATATTTTAAGATTCGAAGTGTTATAAAAAGAAAAAGAGAAGAATAGATATTAAAATTTCCTTTCAAAAATATAAATTCCTTTCATTTATAATAATTGGAAGTACAATAGATTTGAAAGAAGGCTTATAAAACAAGATGAAGTAGCAACAACTTATTAATTAAGAATTAAATAGCCATGACATGGCGTTGATGAAATATAGTAGATCTAGAATTAAACCTCTTTAACACCAACGTCATTCGCTTGATTATCTTCAACTTCAAAAGCAGAAACAGGAAATGTTTTATAAAGTCCAGAAGGTGTTTTGAAAGTGATTTTTCCAGTTGGTGGATTATCAATATAAATATCACTGAGTGTAATCCAAACCAAAATCTCTTTTGTTTTCACACCATTCAGTTTCTTGATCTTACCATGTTCAACATGTGCTGTCACTTCAGTAGCATAGGAAACAAGTTTACCAACCTTTTCGAATTTGTGTGTTATGCTTTTCTTCTGTTTCAGCCAAACGAAACCTGTTTCTCTGTTGTAACCTACCTCTTCAATGTCTTTCAATGGTAAAAGCCCGTTTGGAAGTGAAATTTCTTTCAGAAACTCTTTTGATTTCTCTTGGCAGAGTAGGTCTCCATGGTATACCTCTGATTTCGCTTTGATCTCTTCTGTTACCAACGACATCGTTTTGGTTACTGCTTAATGCGTTCTTCTTCTTCTTCTTCTCGATTTGATTCTTATTTCTTGTGTTGTGTCTCGAAGGGTTGTGGTGGGGTCATATATACTTCTCAACTTCTCAAATTAACCTTCTATTTCATATATTTTACAATAATTGCCACTGCTGTTTCTTAACGCGACATTAAATTCGTTATCTTCCATAGCCACCCTCCTATAAATCAGTTTTCATATGAGTCAACTCGGATTTTATCTATTTTAAATGTTACTTATTATTCTGATTTCAAGCATTACTAAATTAATGGTTTATTCAATTCTTTTTAATATAAAATAGTTTGTGCAGTTCTTCTAATCATTAATTAGTTTGATCGCTTTTATTTAGTTTCCTAATCAAGTCAATTACTAGTTTGGATAAATATATTGCTTTGAATTAAGAAAATAAGTTTTTTTAGAAGGTAGTTTTTTTAAAAGGAGTAATATATAAGACATTAATCCTGTAAAACAAAAAACAATCTAAGATATTAATTATTTAATTTCTTTAGAATAATATCAAAATTGTACCAAACATGAATAATATATAAATATTCATGAAGACAGCAAAGGTGATGATTTTGGTTTTGTTGTGCATTTTTGTTTAATTTTGAAATATTTTGCAAAATAAAAATTAAGATTCTTCTAACTTAATTTTAAATAAAAATAAAAAGTAAAATTGATTTGGAAAACGTAAAAATGTTGTGCAAGAATAAAAATATTCTTTATATTAAAATATACCTAATATCATACTATATATATATATATTATTTTTTTTAATTAAAAACCAATATTAATATTTCTAAAAAGTTTCAATGAAATTTTTTGTCACAAATTTTACTTTTTTTTTAAGTTAAGTTTGTTTTGTTGATTGATCCAATTGTACCTTAAGAGTTTTTGTTTGTTGATAAAAATACTCATGAAATAAAATAGAAAAAGTTTACCATTTATCCCCTCATTTATTCCTATATCCTCAAAAAGTAAAGAAAAATTTTAAAATACTCTCATATATATAAAGAAAGAAAGAAAAAAAATATGTCTTCATTTAACATTTCTGAAATAGAAATAAGAGGCAAAAAAAAAATCCAAAAATCTTGAAAGAAGTTTTCCGGTCCATAACATCATTTCTGAAAATCTACTTTGAAGTTTTTTGAAATTATCGGAAAACTTATTTTAACTTTCCGAAAAATTACCACTGCCGGACAACTTCAACTTAACATTTCTGGAAGCCATCGGAAAACTTCATCCACATGTTTTTCGGTTGTTGTTTGTTTTTTTAAAATATTTTTTAAAATAATTTTTTTGTTTTAATTTTTTTATTATATTAGTATTTATTTAATTTTAACTAATTTATGGATCTTGTAATGATTCCTGACAGCATCGCGTAGAATGCCACGATTTATGATGTATTAATTATTAATTATGGTATATTAATTATTAATTATTATGGTGTATTAATAGTGTATTAATTATTAATTATGTATGATATATTATTATTTAAAAATATTTATGTGTGTTAATTAATATTTATGATGCGTTAATCATTGAATGGTGTATTATCATTTATAAAAATAATTTAAAAAAAATTAAAAATAGTTTGTACCGGAAAAGTTTTTTAAGTTTTTCGGTAGTACAATTTTTTACTTCTGTACTGAAAATCTTTTTTAAAGTTAACAACTTTTTGTACTAAAAAATTTAATAAATTTTTTCCAGAAATAAGGTGTGTACCGGAAATATTTTTTGTGGTTCCGAAAAAGATGAAATAGTAAAAGAAAAAAAAACTTTAAATTAATAAGAATATAATTGACACTTTTAAAAAATTATGGAGGCTACAGGATAAATTTTTTATAGAATAGATCAAGAACCCAGTGGGCCCAAATCATTTGGAGGGATTTTTTCGATTCACGCCTCTTTGGAGAAAATTGAACTTTACACTCCATACATTGATTCCTACTTCCACAGGCACAGTTTTAAAAAAGAATCTAATTTTATTTTTGTAATGTTTACCTTTATTTATTGAAAAAGTTTAGATTCATTGTTTACACTACACAAATATGAAATCTCTGATTAAAATTTTGTTTACAAAAAATTCGATTTAGAAAATTAATATGAAATTTTACCTAAAATTTCATTAATGAAATATTTTGATATAAAAAGAATTGAGAATTTATTTTCATATCTAAAATTTTAAAAACTCAAAATTTTTTATATGTAAAGAAAACTGAGAAAATAATTTGCATATTGAAAATTTCAGAAAAAAAAACTCTTATATAAAAAATATTAAGAAAAAAAAATTCATACCAAAAATTTTAAAAACTCAAACTTTTTGGTATGTCAAAAATTTGAGAAAAACTTTTCTTGAATACAAAAAACATGTTGATTTTGTTTAAAATTTTTGTATTTTTTACCATAACACTTTTGAAAGTATATACAAAAAATAGTAAAATGTGAATGTAGGAATTAAAATGTAGAAGTATGAAATTCCATACTCCTCTTTAAGATTTAATAAAACAAACTTAGCAGTAGTATGGCCCAATATATAAATGAATATATTAGTGTGACTAAAACTTAACCCTAGACCCCAACAAATTTGAAGCACAGATCAACATAATCATTGAATATAGTTTCTCCAACAAGTCAAGATATAATATTTTCTAACAAAAAATTAGAGAAAATGTGTTTAGAATCATCACCTATAAGAGTATGGTCTAAAATTTTTATTTTGAAATAACATCCAGGATAAAATATTGCAAGAGATACCTCTAAAAATAAAATTGTATCGAGTAAGGAAAAAGTTTAAATAAATTTTTCACATTACGGAGAAATTTAAATTTTACATAAATGTTTCTACATTACGGAGAAGTTTAAATGTTTCTACATAAATATTTCTGTAAAAAAAAAATTATAGTAGCCATATTTTTTACTTTACCCACACAATTAACAAATAAGACTTACTTTTTATGATTTCAATTTTACACGTGGCATACTCTCGATCATTATTTTTGTGATTCATTTAGCAATGAACGCGTTTTTCTTCCTATTTAATTTTTTTTATAAGCTACAAATACATATTAAAATAAAATAAAAACAAAAATATGAGGGGTATGTCTTAGAATTAAGTAACAATTAAATATTGTTATTTTTTTAAGTTAAAATGTGTATTTCATCAATGTCATATGTCCTTATTAAGAATAAAGTAACCAATTTCATGAAAATAATTTGGCCACAACAGAAATCTCTAATACGTCGTTGATTTTTTTATCTTAATTTAGTGGAGCTAAATTTTAATGTACTACAACTACTTAGAGGTATCAAAAGATTCAAAACAGACTATATTCAAGATGGCCCATTGAGATAGTGAACTTTTGGGTCAACCTACAAAATCTACATTAAATATTAACTACAAAATAGATGCCTAGACTTGGATTTTGTAACCTTTTCAATTGAACTTATAATCTACAATGTTAAAAACCTAATTTTGTTCTTTTAATTTTTATTAAATTAATGGTAAAAAATAATTACTCCAAAATCTTACCACCAAAATATTCGATAAGTAATATTTTTTCTCTCAAATATTTAGTACAGAATTTATAATTATCGGAAATTTTCTCTTTATAATGTTCAATGGTTTTATTTGTTTATTGTAAATTTCAAAGCACAAAATTTTCAGGAGTAGAAATTATTTATCAGATTTTTTCCCAACAAAATTTCAGATATATTATTTATACTACAAAAAATTTAATGTCTTGAAATTTCTGATAGTTAATTTTATTCTACCGAAATTTTGTGCGTTGAAATTTTTGGTAGCTAATTTTACTCTACTGAAAATTTTAAATTTTGAAATTTTCAGTACGATTATCTTTTTGGATTTTTTTGTTGTTGAAATTTTTTAACTTTTCTTTTTGGATTTTATAACAATTCTATTGTTGCATCTCTCCATTCATCTTTCTCCTTTTTTCAGCAGCAATTCTCCTATTAAATTGTGTAATATCGAACTCGAGAATGTTCAACGGTATTTTTTGCATCTCTGCTCCTTACTGGAAATAAATTGAATATAAAATAAATATAAAAAACAAATTATAAACAAAAATTGTACCGAAAATTTCAAGAAGGAATGAAATTTCTGAGAGTTTCAACTGAAAATTTGAAATTTCTGATAGTTATTTTTCAATACCGAAAATATTATTTTTGAAATATATGGGAGTTTCAATCGAAAATTTGAAATTTCTAATATTGAAAAATGACTACCGAAAATTTCAAATTTTCAGTTGAAACTCCGAGAAATTTCAAAAATAAAATTTTTGATATTGAAAAATAATTATTGGAAATTTCGTTCCTGAAATTTTCTATAAAAGATTTTCTAATTGTGAGTAACACTAAGTTTTTTTTTTTACTAGAAGATTAGGAGTATTTTTGAAAATTCGAGCATAAATTTTTTAAATAGGAATACAAATTTAATAGAGGGGTACGAAATCCAACTCTATTTCTAGACCTAATACTATGTGGGATAGGGATTTCCAAGTTGGTCCACATATTTTATATTTAGTTAACATTGTTTTTAAAATAATAATATGTCATTTGAATTTTCAATTAACTAAACTTATATAAAAATAAAAATAAATTGAACCTAAGCACATGATATAATTGTTTTGACTCTTGGTGTTTGTTGGTTTTTGGGTATTATTATTTGTGTTTTTGTTTCATGATGTTGTCATCTAACACTTGTATACATTTTATTCTTAGCACGTCTTTTTGGTGTTTGTTGGTTTATGGGGTAATTACTTGTGTTTTTGTTTGAAGATGTTGTTTTCTAACACTATACATTTTATTCTTAGCATGTTTTGTGCTTAAAACTCTTCTTTAATATATCATTTAATTGATTAAAAAAATATAAAAATAGAAATAAAAAAACTCAATAAATATTGAAAACTACTATTCAATTGTTAATAGAAAATATTTAATTATTTTTTAATAAACATTTAATATGTGAACGATGTGTATATTTATATATCAATAAATCTTTGTTTTTTTTAATTAAAAATTGATATTCATTCATTTAAATTGATATAAATCACACCAATACAAAATAATATTATTTAAAATCACTACAATTGAAAAGTATGAATATGCGGAAAAAAACTCATAGCACATAAGCTAAAAGATTGAAACGGATAAAATATTTACAAACATGACAAAATTGAAGTGTCTAAAATATTAATAAATTTAAATATGTAATGTTAGCGATGTCAAAGTAAATGATTATTAAATATACACTGAACCGAAGTTGATATAACAATTTCAATCAAACGAACATCACAACAAGACGAAAAATTAAAATAATGTTGCACCAAGACGAGAAATTAAAATAATGTCGTATTAAAATATCAAAATAAAAAAACAAACACAAGAAAAAAATTAAATATAAGTAAAAATCACTTATTTAGATTAAAAAAAATTCAAAATATGATTTTGGACAAAAAAATTAATCCTAAATCACTCCATTTTAATGGATGAAATGAAGAAAAGAGAAAATCAGCAAGAGAGAAAGCTAGGTTTTCTAATATTTATTGCCTGGAACATGAACATGTCATTGAATCCAATCTTATAATATTTAATTATTAGTAACAAAATAAATCTCAACAATAGAACAAAAAAATATCAAAAATAAAGTTAACATGTACATGCAGGGTTGTTTTAAATATTTTTGAAGATCCTATTCAAAATATAAAAATTGGGCCTTTAAAAATACAAAATTCTAACATTGAAATTCAATATTCTAACATTTGACGGTGGATGGTGGCATCTATAGACTACAAACGCTTTTACAAACTAAGTGGTGAGAAATTGACTATTTATATAAACATAAGATATAAATATAAAAGTTTAAAATGTTCGATGTATAAAATTAAAAATGTCAATGAAATTTTTTAAAAGTCAAAATATAATAAAAAATATAAGACTCTTCCTAATTAAGGGTCATGTGTCAATATTTTGATTACATGAATTAAATGGGATCGTGTGTACATGTATGTTGGTTGTTTTTTTGTTAATATCATTTGTTAATATTTAATTGCTAATAGCAACCAATGACAATTGACAAGTAGTAGTTTTTTTATTAATTATTTTTACACTTAATAATTAATAGTGTTACCATTTAAACATAAATAAATATTTTATTAATGTGGGCCTATACTATTATCCAAATCAACTGGTATCCTCCCCTATCAATTGGCTTAAAATCATCATTGATGGGGCTACCAAATGAGGTTAAGGTCGTGCGGGTAGAAATATCTTTCGAGATTAAAATTGTAAATTCCCATATTATTTTGCTTTTTATCTTAGTGTTTCTTATAATTTTTTAAGCGTAGTCATGCACTCTATTTTTATTATTCATTAAAAAGGTTGAAATAAATTTTAGTTGGAATGTGATTCGTCTTTGGTATTATCTTTTTTCATCATTTGATCTTATTCTCTGGAAATTATGCACTTTCTTACTTTTAATTTCTTCAATGCAATTCAATGTCTCACATTGCTTCTTATGTGGTTTCATCTCGATGCTTTACTTGATGGAATTCAATTGCTTCTTTATTTATTTTTTTTCAATTTTCATAATGTTTTTATTTCTCCTTTTTTGTTGTAAGGTTAATGTCCCCAAATTGCTTTGTTTCTTTTTTCTTTTTTATCTTTCTTTGTTAATAGTAATATTGTTGTGGTTTTTTTTTTTTTGTAAGTGGTTCCAATCATCTTGTATTCTTATTTTTTTTATAATATTTTATAATTTTGTAAATGATTAATTTGAGATGTCAACATAATTTATATATTAGTCTAATCTTGTGATGTTTTTGCACATTAATTTGATTTTAAAAAGTATTTTCAATCTAATTGGGATGACTAGTCCATTTTGAATGTGCTAGCTTTTTCTTTTAAAAAACAACATACTAGAAATTATCTATAATTTATTGCTCTCAATTAACATCCCTAAATATACTATTGTCTTGATCTTATTTCTTGCCTGTTTTTATCGCACGTTTTTAAAATTTTCATCTACAGCGATTTTTTCATAATCAATATACCTCCAATAATTATGACGAGAACATAAAACTATTTTATCTCTAAAAGGGTAAACTTCTAAACAGTAATATGAATAATCAATAAATTTAATTCTAACACATCTTTTTTAATTTTATCAATATTCAATTAATGAGTTTCTGTAATTGATAATGTCTCTGACTCTTAATCATTAAATATGAATCAATTTCACAACCGATAATTGAACCCGTTCGCCTCTTCATATTGTTGGAGATTATTGTCTTTGGTTTAAATAAACCCCATGTTATGTTAATTCATTTTTGAATCGTTATTAATAGTATTATTATATTTCTTTTATCAGAATATGGCCATTATTTTTATAAAAAAAATTAGAGACGTTAATGACTATTTTACGATTGTCTTTAGAAAATTTTAACTTGACACCTTGAAATTATAAGATTAAACTTTTACCATTAAGTTAACACCTCAAATAAATATCATCATTACTAAAATAATTAATAATATCATAAATAAAATTCACATCATATATTTTACCAAATTATATATATTTTTATGAGTGAAAACTAACTTATGTTTAGCATGAACCA
>NC_021162.2:74325481-74354632 GCF_000331145.2 Cicer arietinum
AAAAATATATATATATATATATATATATATATATAAATATATATATATATATATATAAATTTATCGATTAAGTAAAATTATCCTAAATTTAAATTTGAAAATAAAAAATCCTAAAATAAAATTATAATAAACTAATAAAAAAGGAAACATAAAAGAGATTCTTTGGTGGATAAAATTGAAGTAGAGATATGAAATAATTTTTAGGGATAAAGCAAATTTGTGAGAATGATGGTAGAAACGACACATATCATTTCTTTATTTTTGAAGTGTCTATAAAAACTTTCCCTTTTTTATATATTACCTCCGTTAATATTTAATGTTGTATTAAGTTTTTTTTACACAAAACTAATGAAACTATTAAATTTTACTATTTTTCATAAACAATTCCATTTATTTTATACTACCCTTAGCTATTTTTTATCTCAATTAACATTTTTGTCTCTACAATAACTTAAGAGGAATAGTTTTTATAAAGAACATTTTATTACGACTTTTGAAATTTGAGTAGGACATATAAATAAAAATAAAAATATTCCTAAAAAAGAAGAGAGAATAGTATTGAATGAAATATGAGTAATTTATTATTTCAGAAATTTAAAAGCCAAGTCAACCCATGATTATAATAATTTTGAAATTATATATAATATAAACTAGAAAATACAAAGATAGAGATTTTATTATGGGGTATGAAGCACATGGAAGTGAAATTAGAGCTCTTTGATTTGGTTATTTTGATTGTGACTAGTTGATTCCTCTGCAATTTCAAAAGTAGAAAAAGGCAATGACTTTGAAATGCCAGAATAAGTTTTGAAATAGATTTTTCCAGTGGGTGGATTATCAATGTAAATATCAGCTATTGCAATCCAAAGCATAAACTCTCTAGATTTCACACCTTTGATATTCATAATCTTACCATACTCAGCTTCTGCAGTTACTTCAATATCATAGGAAGATACCTTTCCAAGATTTTCAAATTTGTGGGTTGTTTTTTCCTTTTGTTTAAGCCAAAAGAAACCACTTTCTCTGTTGAAACCAACCTCTTCAACATCTTTCAATGGTAACAGACCATTGGGAAGACCAATTTTCTTCAAAAACTCTTGTATTTTCTCTTGGCATACTTTGTTTCCATGATATATCTCTGATTTTTCTCTGATTTCTGTTGTTACCAATGACATTGTTCTGCTTTCTTAACAAAGGTTGCACTTTGATTTCTTATTTTATTGTGTCGTTGCTTTTGTGGTGGAGTTCATATATACTTCTCAACTTATAAATTTGACCTTCTATTTTATGTAAATTTCAACAATTGCCACTTTTATTTATTAAGTGACATTAAATTCTTTATGTTGGGTCCTTAACCATTTGGTTAGAGGTTTCATATTTGATATAAAATATGTGTTGTTAGAGTTTTCATCCTTAACTTGTAAAATAAATATTTTCAGTATTTTATTTCAAGATTTTTTGTTTTAAGAGGAATGATATCTAAAAGATTAACAATTTAATTTTTTTTTTTAAACTGTTGCACTTAGGATAATCAATTTCCAATTTTCAATTTTACAAGAAATATATTGATTTTGTTATAGTTTAATTTCGAACAAAATTTAGGTGCATTTTTTAATGCGTATTTCATATAGTTGTTAATTTAAAATATATCTTTTGAGATTATAATAAATATAAAAAAATTATAAATTTAATAATCATAATTGGTTAAGTTAAGTATCGTAAAACAATCATTTAGAAAAACAAACTTAAGTTTTATCCTTTAATTTATATTCCCCTTCGGTCAATTATAACAAAAAAAATACATATTTTTAAATTATTAAAAAATAATAGTTAAATGCATTTCATTTCATTGATTTCATGAAAAAAAAATATATTTACTGACATACCTCAAATTATAATGATGGTCGACATTACGGAATTAATTTAAGTGTATTGTTTAAATAAAAACATTAAATACGAACACATTAACTTGTATTTGTCTGTATTTGAGTCCAATAAATATATATATTTTCTTGTTTTAATGGAGGCAAAGATAATATGTATTTATGATATTTTATTTTACTCATTATTTTTATTATTTTTATATTTGACTCGTTATTTACTTATGGCATTAAAATACATTATGCAGATTCCATGTATGTCTAATCAATTTTTTTATTTAAAAATTATACAATCAATTTATATTATTTAAATATTTATACAAATATTTAAATTGTGAAATATTTTTTTAACACATGTAAAAAGTCATTTTATCCTTGTTAGAAGATATAAATTAAATTCTTTTATTTTTTGCAATAAATAAATTTAACATAATTATGTCATACCATTATACCACTGTGTATTTTTACTATCTCAACCCCTTTTTTTATAAGTGATTTTGACACTACTTTCATATAAATAAGTTAATTGTGTAATATATATATATATATATATATATATATATTATGTATGACTATGACCTAAAGTGATCTTTGCATATAGATATGTCCAGTACTCATTTTTCATCTATCAAGACACATATATTAACAATATTAATATTAATTATTAACATTAATTTTAATATAATATAAAATAACAGATTGAATTATTATGATTGAACCATAATATAAAACAACTTTATATCTTCTGCTTGTGTTAACCATAATATTAATATACATCTTCCTTCTGTTTAGCACACTTATTTTATTAAAACACAGTCGCATATGTATATAGTTAAATTATCTTTTTATTTTAATTAATTTAATGATTAGATTGACACACTTTAATCTAGAGAAGTGGATAGTTTTAAATATAAACTTGAATATCTACGTTTCAATATTCTTACTGTCACCATCCTGAATTGTATTACAAGATAATTTTTTAATTTTAGTTTAAATAAAAATTGAAATGTGCTACAAAATTGAACTAAGGTTGTTATAATAATTTAATATTTATTGTTAGTTAAAAAAGTAATTTAATATTTATTTTTTTAAAATTTTTGTTATTCCACTATCTCATGAAAAGTGACACATCTCAACAAGAATATATTATCTAAACATGAATACTATATTTCTACTACCTTTAAACTCGTTAATTAATATGGTGCAGTTGATGTTTCCGAAATTGCACGTCGGTTTTCATTTTCAGCTATTAATGATAACAACTTTTTATGTTAAAAACCAACCTCATATAACTAGTTAATTTTTTTTTATAAATTTATCAAATTAAGAACAATTTGATTTGGGAAGCATGATATATCTTTTAATCTTGTCCCCATCAAGTAAATTTTCTAGCTCTGCCAAGTCCATAATTGATTTTCTTGAAAATGCAATGAATTTATATATAAAGAATTAGTTTATTTATTTATTTACTATACCCTTAAGCACTGTTAAGGTAGTATTTTTTATCAACTGTTTAAAAAACACTGATTAAATGATATATATATATATATATATATGTGTGCGCGCGCTAAAACCTTAAATCACAGAAGAGAAAAGAGTCCGCCCTAAAAAGGTAGCGCTCCCTCTTGTTCTTTTTCTAAGCATACTTTGGTTTATTTATGGTCTAAAATTACCTTCTAATTTATTTAATTTCATCTTTGACTTAAATAAGTGCCTTATATATATATATATATATATATAATTGTGCAATGTCAGTTAGTTAGACGTTTTGATGTGGTGTTTTGATTTTTTGTCTATTTACGATGTTTATTTGGTTTAAGTTAATATATCAACTTCAATTATGTATATAGTAAATTCAATTAACGGCTTTATTTCGTAAATGCTACAACTTATGAAACACAAGTATTTTGGACATTTTAAGATATCACATAGGTAGGTTTTGCCATATTTGTAGTCATCTTTTAATTTTCTACTATTATCTTGAATGTTGTAAGTTTGTTCGTAAATTCATCATTTGTGATTTTTAGCGACTTTGAATTGAAGTGTTTTCGCTATAATTCTTATAAACGAACATCGTTTTGACTTAAATATATTTTTGATTCCATATTTTATTAAAATTTAAGTTTTAGTCCCTCCATTTCTAAATTCGATTTTTTCGCACCAATTTTTACTTCTTTTGGAATTTTTCACCTGACTAAAGTTTGGTGACATTTTTTATGATGTAATAGTCTTGTTAATAACTGGACATACATTTAAAATTATCAAGTTGGTTAAAAAAATTCTCTTGTCATTATATCTAACTTATAAATAAGTTTTAATAGTTAAAATTAAAATTAATATTAAATTATTTAATATATTTAAAAAATAAAAATTATAAAACTAAAACCTTAAATTGTTTTTTCCTAAACTCAACCCTAATCTGAGAAACCAACTCAACCCAATGCATCCTTCTCTCAATCAGAGAAACCAACCCATCACTTAATAAATTTTGTGTTTCAATCATTTTTGTTAAAGATTTGTTGTTTTTGGTTTTGCTTTTAATTTATTCAAGAATTTAACTATTGGACTTTAGTTTTTCTTTCTGGATGGGTTGATTTCTGATTATATTCTCTACCATGGATTTTTGTTTTCGTGTTTGTTCTTTTTGCTTCGAAACCAACTCATTAAATTTGGAGAGACCAAAAATTCGAATTTAAAATTAGAGGTCTAAAAATTAAATTTTAAAAAAATAAAAAATTAAAAGTGCATTTTATCATATTTTTTTAGTAAAAATAAAAACTAAAATAGGAGTGCATTTTTTATTATTAAGTTTTAAGGTCCCTTCACCAAAAAGTTTTTTATATATAGGGATGGTAAATTGAGGACCCTATGAGATTGGTCCAAACATAGACCACCTATGATAATATGTCATTAATTGATTATTATGGTTAGTATCTGTGACTTATTTAAACTCAAACATATTTTATATTTTTTAAGGAATTTATTTATTTTTCACCCAACTTTTATCAGGAATTTATATGTGGTATTACTTTAAAAGTCCATAATGATAAATAGTGTTAAGATAATGACCAAGGCAACAATATTGTCTATTTTAACATTGTTAGAGATACTGAATTAAATATAAGTCAAATATCAATATTATTAAATTAAATATTTAGTTGTATGTTCGAATTCAAAATCTCACAGTTGTATGTGATTTAATTATGATGACATTTATCATTGCAATATTCGTTAACAAAACACTTTAAACTTAAAAAATTAAATTAGAAATTTCTATCATTCACTTAATTATATTTTAATATTTTGCTTTTCATCTGAAACATATGAAATAAGTCATTATAATATAGAATTCGGATAAGAGATAATCAAAATTTAGTCCTAAATTATTTCATCGAGCATACAAACTCGAGTACCATAATTAGTCTTTAACCTGAAATTAATTAACACTTAACAAAACTCAAATCCTCTTCACGCTTGCTATTCTAGAGATGAACAAAAAGGACATATTGAAATAAGTTAAATAACAAGAGACTTGCATCCTTTACCTATTTCTTCTAACGATTACATACTTGCTTGCCTGAAAACCGTGCAAATAAACTAATGAGATAAAAATCCCAATACTTAATTTCCAATGCAACATAAACAATATTAAAAAATATCTTAAATTTCAAAAGTTACTGATGTATTAATTCGTGGGTCCCATGAGTATAAGTGAATTTTAAAATAAATTATAGATGTAATATTCATGAAATTTTTAGAAGATATTTCATGTAAAAATCTCATCTATTTTTTTTAGTATCCATATTTTTATGTGCAAAATATTCATAATTATATGCTATATTTTTTTTTCCAAGTTTATTTTGCCATTTTTTATAATATTAATTAATTGTTGTGGTAGAAGTTCATCTCTTAAAATTTAAAATTTTTTACTTTGAAATTTAAATAATAGATTCAATATTTATAATAGAAAAGTAGAAAGTAGAATATATTTCAGGTAAAAATCTGGAATGATTTTTTTTTGAAAAATGTATGATGTATTTTTATATTACATTTATCTTGCTTGAATTAAAAATAACTTTGAAGAATTTTATAATACATTTTACAATAAATGTCTATCCCTCAATTGTTAACATAAATAATATATACATAAAAAGTCATGTAATTAGAAATTCAACTCATAGTTTTTTAATTGCATATTAATATGCCTCTAGGCAAACAATCGTATATGATATATTATTAAACTTAATTTATCTTTTTTTATCGATAATTATTTTTATATAAAATTATTTAAAAATTATTAAATAGAAAACTTTAAATAAATTACTCTCCCTCGAAACATAACAACAACATTATACATTAAATAGCTAAAGAAGAGATTCATAGATTGCATTTCAAATGATCAAAACAATGCATTCATCTCATACTTTTTTCGATAACCTTATGCATCAGATAATAGAAAGAATTTGTTTAAAAATATGTGTGCAACAAACCATAATAACTGTATGAAAAGTATGCAACTAAAGAGTGAAGTTAGTTAGGAGAAATTATGAAAGCAAATGGAACTTTGGTTCCAAAAGAAAAAGATCTGTAATGACGACTATTCTGACAGAACACATCAAAATCCTCACTCCAAAATCTGAGTAACATCTGAGTAGATCTCTCAAAAATTTGAAGGTTTCCATTGGTGAGCAAATTTAGAATCTTATCCCATCCTCCACATTGATGCATCAATTGAGCATGCAAATTGGGTCCATCAATGACTAGATAGTACTCTTCCAATTCAGCAACACTTAAAATGTTTTCTAGTGCCTCCAGACAAAATACCACAACCTCTAGATCAGAACAGGACAAGAGATCACATAGTGCTATAATGCAATCTGAATTCACCAACATCCTATAAATAATAAAGTTAAATAACCATATCACAAGTCACAACAAAAATGCAATTTTAAGACAGATTGAGACATACTGAATCTGTTCAGTAGTTCCGAGCATACAGGCATTGGATATAGCCCAAGCAGCCTCCTTCTTGATGGGAAATTCAGCCCTTGTAAGACGAACAAGAGGACGAATAAGATCCGCGTCAATTACAGCCTCTAATTGAGTTGTAGTATCAGTTGTGATATTTGAAATTATCCAACATATTTCTGATATCATTGTTGTATCATGACATACTGCTGTAAGAAGTAGGTAAAAACAATGGAGAACTCTATTGTCTATCACAGCCTGAGCCTGTGCCGTGCTACCGCAAACAATATTTCCAATTGTACGAAGAGCTGGCTCAGCATATTCTGCTGATTGATGCCTTTCAAAAACAAACATATTTTAGATTCCAATTACAATTACATATCAGATCATGCAGAGTAACTAACTTACATCAGTAGTGCCACAAGTCTTGGGATAAAACCTGCTTTGATGATAGCTTCGATCATCTCATCAGAGCCTTCACTAAGGCAAGACAGAGCACAACATGCATCTCTTACAACCTTTTCATCAGGCATCACGATGAGGTCTATAAGGACAGGTAATAAAGGCTTTATCTGAAAACATTAATAGCATGAGGTTAGAGTTGGATCAAGAAGAAACAATAACAATCTGTTTGACAACCTTTTGAAAAGGTGGAGAAGGTTTACGACACAAGTTAGCCAAGGTCCATGGAACAATGGTGAAGACATCTGAAATTTGTGGACTAGACAACAGAGACGCTAATGGTATGAGTCCACCGTGATCAAGAATAAGATCCCTTGCAGCCAAGGAATCCATTGAAATATTACCTAAAACCCATGCTGCCTGTTCAATATATAAGACACTCATCAGACACTCACGATGAGCAAAGTAATTCACGAGAGACTCAGGATAACTTTACCTCATTTTTTATGTGATAAGAACTAGTACAAGATATTAGAATCCGCAATAACATGGGAATGGCACCAAATTCAATTACAACTCTTGTCTGTTCAGACTTTGCCCAAACCATGTAGGCTAAAATCGACGCAGCCTGCCACTGTAATCAATAAAATAATGTGACAGTGAGGTCAAAATCATCTTCACTTTCCAATTCAAGAATCACTAAAATATACCTGTAATTCAGGTAAATCGTCCCTGGTCAAAAACTCCACAAATTTTGGGACAACACCGGCCAGAATCACCTCATCAAATGGAGGGTCCACGTAGAATCCTAAATAAATATTATGTCAAAATTAATTGAGTGCGAATATTTTTCTAATAATAACATTAATTAATAAAGAACGTACGAGATAATATTTTTCTAATCTGAGTAGTTCCTTCCACTAGTTCATCAGGGTCATCAGACCATAGTTTATGTGCCACCATAGGAATATCTTCCACCTGTTAAATCTAGTTTCATTATATATCCTTTCTTGAAATAATAATAATCTAGTTTCTGTTGCATGCAGTTTAAAAAAGAAAAAAGAAAAAGAACGTACAAGTGTTTTGATTTCTTGACAAGTATCGTTGTAACAACCCTCCCTTCGTTTCTTGAAGATATATTCATGCCGTTTCTGCTTCCTTAACTGGAGATAATCCTCCTTTCTCTGCCGCCGACCTATTTCCAACAGATTATAACAAATTTTGTACCATTTCCTCCTCCACCATATTGCAGCCATTTCTTTAATCTTTTTTTTTTTGCTCTTTCTTTTTCTTTGCTCTCACAAACACGTACACTTCATGCAATGTACGATAGTATAACAACATAACGATACTCTCTCGCCATTTCCTCTTTCAACAAAAACTACTCAAAGAGGAAAATGGTAAACGTTGTTTTTTTTTGTTACTTTTTTGAAACACTTATTAACTTTGTTCTATTTATCAAACTGCCAATTCTAGTGACGACGCATTTGCTTTGTTTTATTTTATATTCAAAATTACTTATAAATGAGATTTTATCAAGAAAGTTGTAAAATATATTTATCCTTAAAATTGAATAAACTTATAGTATACCGATTCATTAAGATTGATATGCAATTATAATTTATAAGCTCAACACCATTAAATGTACGTGAAGACGTGAATTATTAGATGATTACTAATAGTATTTATATTCCTTACTTATAGTCGATTTGATTTGTCAGAATAAGATAAATAAGACGATAAATTATCGCATCTTGTCTCAATTTTTGTTAATAGTTAATTTAAAAAAAAAAAAAAGTGCAATTCTATTACAAAGGTACTTTTGTCATTAAAAAAAATTAAAAATCAATTTAAAAATTATAAAAACATAAAAATAAATCTAAATTACAAATTATTTAATAAATTAAATATATTTTTTCCACAATGATAATTTTATCAGTTAAATATAATATTTGACTCAACTTAAATATATAATAGACGTTATTAAATAAACACATAATAAAATAATATTTTAGTTGTATAATTTATTACAAAATACACCGAATATATTAGGATAAAATTTTTTCATACCAGCTTCATATCATTTTTTTATCAAATTATTGTCACCTATCCATCTATATTTTATGTTGATTTTGATCATGAAACAAACCCTTAAAGGGTAAGACTTTAATTGCTGAGTAATCATGTAAGAGATCCACTTAAACAAATTTGACAATTTTATATTTTTAAGTATGAGTTTGTTTATGGTGCACCATCTACTTTGGCGATGCACATTAGAATGCATCAATCACATCAAGACCAGACCGGCAAAGGCAATCCATCCAACAAATAGATCTTTATCTTGAAAGAAAAAAGTTGACTTACTCGTATGCCTGTCCCAAATTTTCCGAAGAGCTGTCCCTTAAGGCTCCATAACCAACCAGCTTGTCAAATTACTCTGCCTAATTCTTAACATGAAGAAGATAAATCTCTAGTTTAAAAAAACACAAGGTAGTTTTTTTTATTTGAATTCTACCATAGTTTTGAAAGTGTGGCATAGTTACTGAGAAAATTTGATCATGACTACAAAGAGTCCGAAATATTCATCTGTAAAAGAACTCAACAAAATCCTTTAATTAGCTCATGTACACAAGATTTATGGCTTGTGTGTACTCTAAAACTTCATGTTACAAAATAAAATATTCTATAAGTCTATGTACATGTGTTGATGGAGGAAATCAAATTCAACCTAATAATAATTATAGGAGCAAAGAACCATAACCACATAACAAATTGACTTTCACACAAAGAAATGTGTGAGTATGACCGCTGGTACATATTCCTCTAGAAGATCAAGTTTTTCTATAGCATCACATAAAAGCTTTTTCTTTTTAGTAGAAATAGGAATGGAGAAAATCAATGCATATGAGTGAACATGGAATCTTTTTCTTTGTTATGGAAAAGCTTGTTCACTGTCATCAAAAAGACTAAAAATACATCCGACTAGAAATTAATTTCGTGCATCATTTTATGACATCCATTCTCCTCTCCTCTTTTTCGTTTTTGTTTATGAATACAACACAAAGTTACATTGTTTATTTTATTCACTAACATTTTCTTTCTCAAAGTCCGTTTATTTATATAACATTCCTCAATTAATTTAACCTACCTTATATAAGTGTAGATCACACATTACGTAAATTGAGTTAATATAAGTAAATTTCACAACAATGTATACATTAATTAACTAAATTAATGTAATTTATGTGTACTTATTTAATATAAAGAGTTAGACATTTTATAAAACAAAGACGGAAAATATGGAAGTAAAAGATTTCACTATTACAACTCATTGATTAACCTTCTTAAAAAATATACACATGATTTTTCATTGTGTCATCACACTTGACACCATTCATGCTACATCTCCACATAATGGATCCAAATGTATCATTTTGACATGATGATCCTAAATAATTATAACTGTAAGCGTCTTCATGAGGCTATGATGGATTGTTCACACCAGTGAGCATTACTCCATGAAATATAAGTTAACTAAACAGCAAAAGCAGTGTGAATTACACATGCATGGGCCAAAAATAAAATATCCAACTATAATTTTTCTTCTCTCTTATTGTAATGTTAGTAGTATATGTAAGAAAAATATACAATATGAGTCAGATTAAAAAAATCACGACCTTCAGCTGAGTAAACAAAGATAAAAAAAGTTCACTCGAGAGAGGAAATAACAAGGAAACCTAGTTTATCAACAAAAGTAATTAGATATGTATTAATTTTTTTCAGAAAAATTGAAATCAGATGTGGGGAGGTTGGACCCAAAAGATAAACCTTGGCCAGTACCACCCTCAGTATTGTGAAGATTCGTATCATCTAGCGGTATAAGCTCCTCATGCCAATATGTCTCCAAAACCGCCACAGCCTTATTATAAATGTCATTGTTCTCATAGCTTTGCAAACCTACAATCTTTTCCAATCCTCCACACTCTTCAACCATTTCGACATAAATATTGACTCCAACTGGAAGATTCTTGTTCTTTTTTCCAGAGTGTAAAATGTTATGCAACCCAACCAGACAAATTGACAAAACACTTGGGTCTGAACAAGTCAAGAGATCACAAAGCGCCTCGATGCACCCTTTACTCGCCAAGAACCTAGAGAAATGTCCATTAGGTCATAAGTTTCTATCACAAACATAAAATACAAAAGGAGTAAACAATAACATTATGATACACAACCGATCTGTTAATAAACCACAATCCTAAGTGTGTCTAAAATGAAAAGTATCAAATGTTTTCCACAATTTCAAGGACACAAAACAGTACAATATCATGATAATGGAATTTATGCTAATTTTTCCTAATTTCCTACTTTTTACATCTATAGAAGAATGAGAATGGTGAAAACAAATCATGATATAGAAAAATTAAATGTAATGAAAACTTACTGAATCTGCTCATGAGTTCCAAAAGTGGCATTGACAATAGCCCATGCAGCCTCCATCTTAATGTCAAATTCAGCCTTTGTAAGACAAACAAGAGGACTAATAAGATCATCATCAATGACAGCCTACAGAAATGATCATAAGGATATTAGTTGTGACAATATATGTTATGTTTAAAAGGTTTAGCTAGTCTTAGAGAGTATAAACTAATTTCAAGAAATTGTCTTGGCCCATGATCGATATATTTTGTCATAAAATGCACTTGATATAAAATATTTTAGAAAAAATTATTTTATAAGTTCTCTCCGCATATTAGTTGGCATTTCAAACATGAATGCGATTCATATTCAACCAGCCTAAATCTTAAACTCTACGTAAAAGCACATAGTTTCTTCAGTTCTCAATCACATATGTTTCACCGTCACTAGTGGCCAGTGATTCCTTTAAGAAATGAGCTTAGACTTTAGAGTAGCATTTTTGAACAAAAAATCAATATTGTGACTTGCAAGCAAATAACTTGTTATGAACTTAGAGTAAGAAACTGCTCAGAAGCAAATCATTACTAAATAAAGCAGGGACAAACCATTGCTTACCTGCATTTGAGCTCTAGTCCCGGCTGTGATATTTGAGATTACCCAACAAGCATATTTGAGGACGGTTTTATCACTTTTTGAAAGAAGTAGTTTAAGACAAGGGAGAACTCCTTGGTCAATTAGAACCTGAAAAATGTGGCTAATTTAGTAGCAATAGGAGGTAAAACAAATAAATTTTATTTTGAATGCTAGAAAAGATCAATGTGACAAAAAAATTATGCTCTCTCAGTACCATATACTAACTCTCATTTGACACTGGCGTGACATGTTCTACAACCATAATGACAATATAATTAGAGGATCCTAGAATCAGTAGATAGTTATACATCTTTCTTTTTACCTGAGTGTGAGCAGCCTCAACACCAAAAGTAATATCTCCTAGAGTCCACAGAGCAGGTACAATAACTTTTTTTTCTGAAAATCTGTAAAAAGGAAATTTAGTCAGTCCACAAGAGAAAAAAGAAAACATAGATGAAGTCACCCATGACAGTGTTAGTGTTACTAAACAAGAAAGACATGCAAAAGGTATTGCAATCAGTCAAGGACTTACTGTAGTAACTGTACAAGTCGTGGGCAAACATTTGCTTGAATGACAGCTTGGATCAATTCACTTGAGCCCTCATGAGTAAGATAAGAGACAGTCAGACATGCATTTGCTACAACTTCTTCATCAGACATCAACATGAGTTTTCCAAGGAAAGGCAATGTACGTGTTATCTGAAAATGATAAGAGAAGAGCCTGCAGTTAGAGCAGAGAAGATAACAATGTGTAAATTAACTATATTTTATTTACTAACTCAGCACAAGCAATATTTTGTGCAAATTTTCCTAACCTGTTCAAAAATTGTTGAAGGAAGGTCTCCACGGCACAAGTTTGATAAACTCCATGAAGCGATCTTCAAGATAGATACTTTTACTAAAGATGGATTCCACAACAGACCCAATATTGGCAAGAGTGCACCATGGCTAAGAACATGATCCCTTGTGCTCAGGGAATCACCAGCAATATTACCTAATGCCCATATCGCCTGTTCAATACATGAGACATGGAAATGGTCTAAGCAAGCAGCATATAAATTCATACTTGATGGTTTTCTCAATGCCATTATGCCATGAGATTGAGGAAGATTTGACCTGTTCTTTGCAGTCGTCAACACTACTATGACACAGAAGGTGCACAAGCCGGGGAACAGCATCATGTTCAATCACAATTCTTGTATGCTCAGACGTTCCCGAGGAAATGTTGGTCAGAGTCCATGCTGCCATGTACTGCAGATATAATATACAACTTATTGTTTGAGTGAAATGAAAATCTTCACATTCAGGAATCACAACAGAGAGATCATGATAGAAAAAGATATACCTGCAGTTGTGGTATATCATCCATTGCCAAAAACCTCACAAGCTGAGGGACAACACCTGCCCGGATCACCTCATCAATTAGAGCAATGTGACCTGAACAGAGATGTGTTAATGAAAATTAAAATTTGAATAACAAACAAGAACTTTTGAGAGCTACATCATGATTTAGCCAAGCACACACACCTATACAATGTGTAAAGCCTCGTTTTATTTAAAGTAAACTAAAACTGAGTACTACATAAGAAATGAGTATTAATATAAGAATTGTATTCATACCCTTCGATAGTAGCTTACAAATCTCAGTAGTTGCTTCCAGTTGTGAAGCAGGATTGTTAGACATTAATGATTGTGTCAATGTAGGAATGCGTTGAATCTGTTAAATAGGATTAAGAGTAAAAGATAAAAATATTACTCTAAGTAGGTCGCTACTATAATAGGGTTATTCAAATAAAATAAAAAAAATTACCATGAATATTAGAATATCCTGGTCCTGCACGTTGAAATCCAAGCCACCAGCAACACCAAAAAGATATTTCCCAATTGTATGGAGATGTCAGAGAAAGCATGAAACATTAGATTATCTCAATAAAAGTAATAATTTTGGTTTCTTGATTTTCTTTGAGCAAATATGAATGTTTGTTTGTTTGTTTGGAAAGAAAAGATATAGAATATACGTACAGTGTTGATGAGGCAGAGAGGGGCAGTGGTAGGAGAAGAAGTGTCACCCTTTCGCTTCTTGAAGAGATTATCTTGGCGCTTATTCTTCCTTATCTCGAAGAGGTCTTCCAGTCTCCTTCTCCGACCATCTTCCGCCTCAACACCAGTATTCTTGTAATCTTTCTTCCTCTGAGAAGATGAAGAAGATCCATTAATATCAGGTCTCATAAACATTGTTTCTTAGCACAAAGAAAACGTACACTTCAAGTCTCACTGCACCAGAATGAATGAATGCATGTCTTCTCTTCTCTTTAAATATCTATTTTTTCAATCAAATCAAAATCATAACACGTGTCAACAAATGTGATTATGCCACGTTGTCCTAAGGTTTATGTGGCAATTAAATGAACTAATACTCCCCCCGAATCACAAGGTTGCATCAAGATTATCTTTGCACACAACAATTTCCGTGTCTTCAAATTCGTCTCTGACTTCATAATTCCCAACCTCGAATTCTCCCACATATTTCCAGAAATTGTGCTCTAAAATACACCAATCCAAAACAGAAACATTATGAGTATCAACTATGCAGAAAAAAGCAATTTTAGTAGTTATAGAAAATACAAAGTCTGTATAAATTTTGTAATCTACAAAGTGTGTAAACTACCTCGCACTAATTAAAACACATGTTGTGCAATTAATCTGTAAAATTCAGATCCATTCTTATAGTAAGAAGCAGTAAAAGTCAAATTGATGGTCAAAATTATTGGCAGAATATAATAAACTGTAACAAATAAAAGCGATGAATGAATGAAATTGGAACCTGAAAATCGAAAATCGGAAACTAGTAGTACAGTTTTTCCCGTAAATTTTTAGTTTATGACTTGTTCTCTTATTTAGTTATAAATTTAGTCTAGTCCATTATTTATTTTTCATAATAAATTAACCACTCTCCTTATTTATCCTTATGTGAATTTTCTTCTTCAGTTTTATAAATTTCTATGATGAGATTTTAATAGTTTTTATACAAAAAAAAAAAAAATATTGTTCTATTACCTCGGTTTTATTTGCGTTGACGAGGCAAATAAATCCTTAAGGACAGTCACTCATGTCACGCATCAAGTTTGGATGTTTATTGGTTTGTAGGTTTAATCATAGTTGTTGATAGAAAATATAATTAAGTTGCTTTAGCAATTCAACAATTTTAAGAATTTATATTCATCAATGATGTTAATTCGGTTGAATCGTAGTCATTAGATTTCAATAAAAGAAAAAAAAAATTAATGGCATGGCACCCTTTATTTTTAGTGCACCTTGAAGTGTTTAAGAAATATCTTATTTATTCACCATCATATAGAGAATACACCACCAGATGAGGTTTGCATATTCTTATCTAATTATATGTATGTTGATACTGTAATCAATCCTAAATTGATTTTCAATAGCTTGAAATAAGTTTCGTAATAATAAGCTCTATTTATGTTGTTTTCATTGCAAAATTTGGTATTGAGTATAAGCCTTTATGTAGATTTTAAGATTGTTGTCTGCCTTGAATTTGTGATGTTATTGGAATATTAATTTAAGCAAAATTGTTGATGTGGTTCATAATATGAAATGAGTGTATGTTTATGACATTTGATAATTAATACGAGGAAATGATATATTAATTTTTTATTATTATTATTATTATTATTATTATTATTATTATTATTATTATTATTATTATTATTATTATTATTATTAACTTGTTCTGTCTATTATTATGATTTAGTTATAGATTTAGTCTAATCCCACTATTTTCACTACTCTTTTTATTTCATAATAAATTAACCACTTTTCCTATTTATCTATATGTGAACGTAATCCATTTTACAAAAACATAAATTGTTGTTATGTTAATTTGGTTTTACCTGAGAAGAGTATCTTGAAATTTATGTTTTTGTAAAAGCAACTTGTTAATAACAACAATTTATGAGTCATTACAACATTTTAATAATTGAGTCTGCCATAAATTGTTGTTATGTTACTTTGGTTTTACCTGAGAAGAGTATCTTGTTAGGTAGAAAAATGGAGACTAAAGTATTTGACGTTTATAACGTGAACAAAACTAAAAAAACAAAGTAAAATCTAAAAATAATTTAAAGGACTACAAATACAATTTAGCTGATTAATTTTGTCTGAGTAAGGATTTAGTTGTCAGAGTATCTATAACTAAATACAATTTAGTTGTCGTGACCTCTTTCTCAGTTTAACTTTTTCAAACAACATTTCTTTCGTTGAAGTGATTTAGTTGACGACAAAAAAAACTTTGACATAGTTTTTCACATTAAAGCTTTGCACAAGGAAATGAACATGAAAGAACGAGAAGGACCCACACTTAGACTAAAAGAATGCAAAAAGATGGTATGAAATACATTATTTTATAGAATTAAAAATGTATGGTGTCTATATTCTTATATCTGTGAAAATAAATTGATTGATACTCGTTCAATAAAAACAAGAAGAAAGAACATGTATTCTTTTAAATTGAACTCGTCAAATCAATACCAAACAAATAATTGTCTAAACGATAAGAATTAATAGGGTTGTAAAATTCTATTTAAAAGAGTTTCGTCAATCATTATTATTCAGATAATTTTTAAACACGAATCTATCGTAGAACATATGTTGTATTGGTCTATCGAAATATCAATCGTGGTCCAAATGGTCCAACTAGTAACATTTAGAGTTTCCAAAAATTGATTATCTTATAATTTCCTCTGGATTTTCAACTCCACTTCATATGTTTCAAGTTTGAATAAGAGATAAAGTAATATTACTTGATAATTGAAGAGAGAAAATTACTGAATAACCTCATCTTTTATTAAATATATTGTTAAGAACTATAGAGAATGGGTTTTTATATATAAAGAAAATTCAAAAGCTAATTACATAAAAGAAATAGAAAGAGAATATAGGTAGGATAACTAGTTTAGCTAAACTTAATAAGACTAAATCAAAATATAATACAACTATCTTCCAAATAGTAAATATCACTAGATTTTGAATTATCAAATGATTTTTTCAATAGTAAATATCAATTGAATTGTATTATCCATCTCGTTCCAAGTGAAAGGAGTTCTAATAGTCCAATCTTTAATCGAGAGGTCAATAAAATCTGATTAATGATTATTTCAATTAAGATTCAAACTTGCGAACATAAAATATGAAACAAGAAGAGGCTAATAGTTGAAACAAAACAAATTAGCATTCCTCCTAGCAGCTGCATCCCTTTTCACTGATATGACCCATTTGATAGCAACCAGAAATTTACACCACACTGCTTTTGGTTTCTCATTGCTTGATATATTAAAACGAGTGCTACACGCTGCTCCATCAGAAAAACCAAATAAAACATTATTTTCTAGCCCCCACTTTGTATTAAGAAGATATTCATTTATGAGAGTCTCTGTCAAATAACCATCTTCAATGTACATTTCACCTTCCACATTATTCTTTTGTGGTGTTTCTCTTATGTTTGGCACTGGATCATCATAGATTTGACAATTATGCATTCCTTCATATGAAGTAGAGGTACTTGGTTGACCATAGCCTGACCTTATTTCTTTTGGACCTGCCCAAAATATATAAAGTATTGAACATTAAGAGCGGGATTGGCGAAAAGAGGAAAAGAGTTGTATAACACGGATTTAACTTTTATACACTGTTAATGTAAATGTTTTTTTACACAATAGGTTAATCACAATTATCGGACGTTTGATTTTAACCATAACTATTTTTAAAGTCATACATATAAGTGATTGTGATTTATCGTCAGAGTAAAACGTTTTACAATGAGAGTGTATATCAATAAATCATACATTTGAGACAAGAAAGTTTAGTAAATGACATAGAAAGATTTGTCTAAGTTTGGTAATGTATTTGCATATGGAATAATATTGATATTGTGGTAGTAATACTCATGCCATGACATAAAAAGAATAACATAAAATACTATTAGTTACTAGTACAAATAGAAAAATAAACCATGGGCCTTTTTTTACTTGAATTGAATAATTTAAGCTATACTCATTTGACAATATCTATCTTATGTAGAGATATCAATAAGTTGCAGACCTTGAACTGCTGATTTTAGACATGCTTCTAGGCTTATGGAGTTCAACAAAGTCTCATCAATTGATACAAATTTATCCACATTTTTGTAAGCATCCTGCTTCACAACTTCTACCAAATTCTGCAGAGAGAAAAGAAACCTGCTCATTAATATGAAATCACTAATTTAATAAAAAATAATAATGTGACAAAAAAAGTTTTCCCTTAAATCTATTTCACAGTATATTTTGAATAAGGTATATGAATGTATATATATACTAATATAATATACCTTCAAGCTAGGGGTGAGAGTGTCTGGTAAGTAGTAATTTTGTTCATCAAATGTCACTGCCACAAGTTTGTAGATGGAATTGAATATCAGCATCATTGGTTGCTCACTTGCAAGATAGCTGTAAAGCTTGTAATCATCTATAACACACAATTTCGCGTGTTCAATAATCGCTGACCAAGACTTCTTCTGAATTTTCCCAAACTTCTACATCTCGAAACCAAAATATCCGATTAATAAAGTACGCTCCTCTAAAATGATTAATTCACTTTAAAAACTAAAGATGAGAAAAACAATTGTTGATATTGTGTAATTTGTAACAAAGCATAGACTTATTCAAATACCAACCATTGATTTTCTCGGTCACATCTAAAACTTAAAAGAAGCTAAATTAAAAAAGAAACAATTTTTTACCTCATATAATGAAGATTCATTTACTATGAGTAACTGCAAGAGATCCTTAACAGTGTGAATTCTGTGGGAAGAGAGACGCTTGTGGAATTTTCCTTTTTTAGCAATTTTCTTCAAACGCCAAACATCATCATTCAAGAATGGAGGGGAATGTTTCTCGTAGGCTTAAATGACAAAAATTACATGTCAGTTTTTATGTTATACCATAAGACATATATCACAATGAAAAACATAACATAAGAACAATATTTATTATGTACTCTAGACCCAAAAAAATCAAAATTTATTATGTACTAGTTTTGGAAAATAGGCAATAAAAACTGTAACTAAACAATTAAAGATTAAAGTGAGTTTGACATAATCACCATAGCCATTTTAACAAAAGATGCGCTTAGACTTACACTCTCCTCGGATATCTTTGACCATAAAAGGTTGACTTCTACCCTCCTTAACATTTTCTCCATTTTGCATAGCTTTGACTCCTAACCTAAACTTTCTTCCTCTTACCCATCTTGAGTTATCAGTTATGATAATTTTAGAGATGCAAGCAACACCATTTTTAAGAGTAATGAACCTCTCTCCAACCAAAAGTGGCTGTTTACCATCTCTTCCACTTAAGATATTTGCATTGAATTCAATTTCAGTCCAATCCTCATTGCCACAAGATCCAAACTCACCTTTGAGGGCACAAATCTCTATCTTCATTGAGGAAAAGGGACCATCATTGACTATTGAATGAGATCTAACATCAAATAGAGCAATCTGAAGAGGTGGTCCATCTTTTGCTATTATATTAGACTGAGTAAAAACTGTTTCAGGCAACTTGTTATTAACAAAACATAATTCTAAGGGTCTGGCTCCAGATATGCCACCCTCATTAACCTTTGCTCTGCATTAAATTCGTCAACAACAAAAAAACAAACATTGAAAAACTATAATGATGTTGAATACATTAAATATGTACTATATTTAATTTCATTATGGTAACTATTATTAATTAATCATGTGTAATACACATGTAGAACATACCTTGAAATTTGGTGCTCTTGGACTTTTCTTTCCACCACATCTCTAACCTATTTTAGGAAGATAAATTAATCAATTAACTGTGATTCAAAACAAATTAATAACATTATTTCCTTAAAAATCCTTAGTAAAAAAATCACATCATTTATTATTATCATATAAATGATCCATTAATGATCTAAATCCAATATAAACCCACTCAAATCAAATGCTAATCAATTACAAAATTAAAAAATAGACAGAAAAGATAACAATCCTTTCACAAAGATAATAAACACATTAATTCTTACCACTCCTCGGATGAAAGTTTCAAGGAAGGAATTGTAATCATTGGCTACTAGAGTGTTGTTTATCACATTTCTAAGGCCACTGCACAATAACAGAGAAGATTAAATTTAGAGTGGTTAATTAAATACAACTTAACCAAAGACCAAAAAGTAAGTATACAAGTAATAATATATAGTATAATAATATACATACCTTATTGATGGTTGTTTTGTAACACCAAGACTCCATTTAGACCCATTAATACGAATTTCACTGGTGCCTATATGCTCCTTGCTAGATTTCCTATTTGATACCATCCAATGAAATTAAAATTTCTCTTTCCAAGATTTAAGAATATATGCTTTCTCAACTAAATGGTACCAGGAATTAATAAGTATATATACACGAGCAATTCAATAAGAATAAGTGACTCATATTCATAATGTCAACCAACACATGCAAACCATTCGTTGACTAAAATGCTACCGTAACAAGCGAGGATTCAAGGAAGATTCCTCTGCAGTGCACTAATAGGACACGTTAATTAATCTCAGGAAATCATATCATATTTTCGTATAAAAATTCCCAGAAAGTACATATAATCATTAAAATAGTGCTACTTCTAGATAACTTAAATTAAAAGAATCTTTAATTTTTCCAATATCACTTAATAAATTAGAGTAGTAACTATATTTGTTAGATATTATTGAAGTTAATTATCAACTGTTATAAGTTGATTAATATTAACTATAAATTATTTAAGATTTGTTAATTCGATTGTAGGTCATGTTATCAAGTGTCATTTTCTAAAAATACTTATTAGCTAATGAAATAAGAAAACAAACAAAAAATATTTTCTTTTAAATATCTATGCATTAAATATATAACTTTCAAAAAAATGTTTCATCTTTTAATCTTCTAATAAATGTCTCAAGAGTATTTATTAATATTTTATTTATTATATATATATAAAGTGTAAAAATATATTGTATATTAATTGTAATTAATTTTTTTATTGAATTAAATTATAAATAATTCTTTTTTCTTTTTTTTGCTCTCGCACTCTCCTTAACAATATTAGGAGTTAGTAGTAGTATTGACTATTGACCACTAGTGTTACAAGGTCCAAATTCAAGATAAGTACTAACTAAACGCGTCGTTAACCCGTTATATAACTAATTACTATTAATACATACTTAGTGACGATAAACAATTGGAAAACACATGCTGACACTTTTTATAGTCAAATGTCTATTTTTTCACTAAATACGCGTTTAGAGGAAAATCACATTATCACAAATCACAACATAACGCAAGCTGATGTAACTCACTCTCTTTTTCTATTGATTTGATTGAGACACATTGATTACGACGTGTTTAGTTGGGGAAAATGGACAGAGATTCATTTTACGAGACAAAATATATTTGTTAAATTGTGAGACAGAATATGTAGTTTCTTTTTTTTATATAAATAAATATTAGTAATTTTTTTTCTTTTATTATAATGGATCATAAATATTATCATAATTAATTAATATAATTGTAAAATTTTGTGTTTGAATTCGAAACAAGACGTTCAACCTAACCAAATCGACATTTTTCATTTAAGTTAAAATTTAAAGATAAATATTAGTAGTTAGTTAAGTTATCATCTGTATATTTAGTATGTTGGTCATTTAACTCATTCTCTGTTAGGATGTGATACACTAATGTTTTGACATTTCTTTTCTGTTGGGGTTCTCTTATAGGTCCAATATTAGGTTCAATCTCCTCCTAGTTGGTTTTCTATGTTGAGCTATTATTTTTTGAGAAGATTGTTTTTTTAGTTTCAAATATAATTGATTATGTTGCAAGCAGTTAGAAGTATTTGCTCAACTTGGCTCATATAACTATCCAACACTATATACAAAGGGAATCCTATACTACATCCATAGTGATCTATGGGGTCCAACCAATATAACTAGCCAACCTATAACTTTTGATGAAGCAATTAAAAGTGAAGAAATTTAAAAATAGATATGACTAAGGCGTTAAGTTCTCTTGAGAATAATGACATTTGGGTCATTGTCACTTAACCTAAAGGAGCAAATATCATTGGAAGAAAATTGATATTCAAGAAAAATGAGGGAGTTCTAGAAATTGAAGTTCCAAGATACAAAGCAAGACTGGTTGCAAAAGACTACACACAAAGAGAAGGGATAGATTGTGATGAGATATTTTCTCCATTAGTTAAACATGTTGGAACCAAGTTGGTTTTATACTTAGAATTTTGATTTCAACAAAAGTATTTTATGAGAACAGTATATTTGACATCACAGAGTATGAAAGAAGATTCATAGTTTTTAAGATAATCTAAAATAATATTTGATTCAAATTTTTAATTGAAGAAAATCTTTGACCAAGTTGAAAAAAAGATATGGTCATGATTTGACGAATATATGATCAACATCTTATCAACACTAAGATATGAATTATTTACAAGAAGATTTGATCAATATTTATCTACAAGAAGATATGAATTATTTACAAGAAGATTTGATCAAGATTTACCACAAGAAGATATGAATTATTTACAAGAAGATTTGATCAAGATTTATGATATGAAGTTATGAATTATTTACAAAAATATGTTAATTATTTACAAGAATATATGATCAATGATTGTTTACAAGAAGAAGCACTCACACGAAGATACATTTATTATTTGCAAATATATGACTCAGATGTTGTCAAAGGACAAAATATTGAATTGGACTTAATCATATTCCTACTTGCGAAAGTCCAAGAATCAGTCCAACACTATGTTTCTGCCCAAATCAAAGCAAACAATAGGAAAAAAGTTTCATCTGAATAATTTGCGAAAGCAATCTTAACAAAATATGAACAATATCAATATGAAGAACATACAAACTCAATGTGAACAAAATATGAACAACATCAATCTAAACAAATCACGAACTCTAGAAGAATTGCTCATATTGCATTCATAAATAAAGAAATACAGATAAAGAACATATTATCAAAAAGCATCACGTTCATAATAATATTTGAATAAGATCATTGTTGACCAATCTAGGAATGAATATATAATTCATAATTAATCAAGGACTAAACTGAAGCCCTAATTTTATGTATAAACAGATACTCAAGGTTGAAGAAAAAGAACGTCGAAAATCAGAAAGGAGTAGAAAAAATCAAGCTCAAAATTTCAAATTCATCTTAGAGTTCAAAAAGAGAAACACTTATTCGATTGAGGAATATTTTCTAAGTGCTTTTCTTAGAGTGTGATAGTCATTGTTATAATCAGTTTGTTAGAAGCCACTACTCAAGTTGTAAATCTTTTTATTCAAACCCGATAATGGTGTTAGTGTGCCTTCAACAATCTAGGGTTGTCAGATTGTGTGGATAAGACATGACTGGTAGAGTAAATGTGTGTGCGTGTTCCTCAAAAATTTGAGATTGTCAGACTGTTTGAGAAAACAGGTTTTGAGGGTCAGGTGATTTATAATTCAAGTTGTTGAATTAGTTGATTAAATCCTTCTGAGTGAAGGAACTGAATGTAATGTAGCCAAGTTAGTGATGATAAATTACTTGTGTCACTTTATTCCTACACTCCTTAGTTTTGTTATTGCTTTTACTCTACGTAAATCATTAAGTTTGAACTGGTTTAATCGAATAATAAAAAATTTATCAACTTAGTCAAACGCAATTCAACCTCTTTCCTGTGTTTGCACCTTCAAAATACTCATCAATTAGGATCCTAATCTATGTGGTTGCACATTTTGACATGTAATTGGAGCAAATGGATGTCAAAATAACTTTTCTACATGGAGACTTGAATGAGACCATTCTCATGAAACTACCAAGTGATTTGGATGTTCAAGGTATGAAAGATTGGGTGTGCCATCTAAGAAGATCACTATATGGACTTAAGCAATCAGATATGCAATGGTACGTAAGATTTGACTCCTTCATGCTAAAACACAAGTATGTTAGAAACAATTATGATTGTTGTGTCTATTTCAAACAACTTACTTGTAATACATTCATCTATCTTTTGCTATATGTGGATGATATGTTGTTAGCCTGTAAGGATATGAATCATATTGATTTGCTGAAAGGTCAATTGAAGGAGAAATTTGAAATGAAAGATCTTGGTCCAACCACGAGAATTCAAGGAAAAAATATCATTCGGAATAGAGACAATAGCAATCGAAATTGAGACAATAGCAAGATAGTTGTCTCACATAAAAGTTATGTAAGTAAGGTAGTGAAAAAGTTTAATATGAACAATGCTAAACTTACAGATATTTCCTTAACTTCTTATTTTAAACTCCTTTCAGCTACCTCAGAAAAATAAAAATAAAAAAATGAGAAATGTTTCTTATACTAGGGCAATCGAAAGCATATAGAACATTTAATGAAAGGTATACTAGTGCAATTGGAAGCATATAAAACATTTAGTTAAAGGTATTGAATGTTCTTTAAACAAGTGTTAACAACAACAACATTCATTATTTCAACGTTTAGTTAAAACCTGCACAACTCAAAGGAGTGTTTAGTGTAATTGATTTATTTGATTCTTTCGGTAAATTAAGAGGATATATATACTTGTATTTAAGTGCAATAATTATGCTCAACATTGTATTGTTATTAATTATGTATTTGATCTTAAGACTATACAAATTTTTTTTTTCATAATAACGAATTTAATTTATTTGTCTATTTTTCTCTTTCTACAGTATGTGACATTAATTAAATATTTATATCCTAAAATTATATTAGCGGTGATATTCATTTATTTTAAGAAATAGGTAAGATATCCGGCGCATAAAACCCACTTTCTCTTGAATTGGGCAAACACTACTTATATAATTTTTATTAAAAAAATCAGTTAATTTGTACTAATAGTACTTTTTCTTATAAATATGTACTAGTAGTATAGTAACAAACAAACACCACCAGACATTAATTAGGAAAAATTATTTTTTGAAGGAAAAATTATTTTTTGAAGGAAAAATTAATTAATAAGTTTGAGTCTCTACATGTGTGAAATTATGATACTTGTTGCAAAATGTCAAGGAAATGGGCTACGAAACTTGGATATCTACTGTACGCCGTTCATTTTATATATAAACTTAATTCATATACACAGTAAAAAGGATTTTTTACAATATTAATCTCGTGATGTGCTAAGTGACAATTAATGAATTAAACGCTTAATTATTATTTATTTATATATATCTTGAGCAAATCTAACTAAACGGCCACGATAATGGATATGGAATAAGTGTCTAGTTGCACATTTTGTTGTGATTTTCATAACATTTTATGTAGTATGTGGAGTTGCACATCCAATAATGCGATGTTCATTATTCTTCAATTTTTTATTACAAACTTTTATATGTCAAATTTACCTATATAAATCTTATACTTCATTTGCATTAATTCTCATCAAATAAAGCACAAGTCATTTATCTTTTAAGTTTAGTTTAATTGACATATTTTGATATTGTTAGATTGAATGTCTTATCTGAATTTGAATATAAGACCCTACAATTGTATGAGTTAATTATGATAAAATTTATTATATATTTTAAAATAAATAAAAAACACAACTCATTTGATTTTTCGTGTAATAGATCTCATTGTGTTTTCTAAAAAAATATATGCAATACAACGGTTTTGTTAAGTGTAAAAGAAAAACTTATATGCAATACAACGGTTTTGTTAAGTGTAAAAGAAAAACTTATGTTCAAATTATTTGTTGCTCTGCCTTCATTGTTATAATATATTATGAAATATTTCAAAATATGTTAATATTAACATTTTCAAATACTTTTTTTTAATGAAAATGTCTTCAAAAACCTAAGAACATGTGGCACTTATATTATGGTCAAGCTATAATTAGGTAGATCGAGGTTTAAATTGAGAGCTAATTATTTCCTAACAACACGTATCACGGCTAATTAAGTCGAAACACGAAATAAATCATAGCATGTTGGTGATTATGAGGTGTATGTCTCATTTTCATTCTTATTTCAGGTTATAGAAGATGTTTCTTTCTTTAACCATTGTTTCATTTTTCTCCTCAAAACACATATATAAAACATTCTTAATATTGTAGACCTTTGAATTTCAATTTCCCCTCTTCCTCTCTCTTCCACTGCCTTAGGCAGATAAAAGGGAAGAGAGAGAGATGAGAGGGAAAAAAGATAATTAAACACAACGAAAAAATATAGCTATAACAACAAAAATTTATAGGGGTAAAAGATGGAGGGACTCCAACACCAGCTAGGTCAATCAGCTGGTACCAACCTACATGACACGAATGCCAGAAACAACAAAAATTTGTCGGTTGGGAGGAGTTTTAACTCTCCATCTTTACACTCTAATTATAATTATTATACATCTCGAGAACGTTCTGTGGTCAAAACAAAGAGTACTTCATGGTGGAATGATCCAGAGAGAAAGAGAAAGAGAAGAGTGGCTAATTACAAATTTTATACGGCTGAAGGTAAGTTCAAACATTCTGTGAAAAAAGGGTTGCGTTGGTTGAAGATCAAATGCATCAAGATCGTAAACAATCTCTAGAGCAATATATATCCAAATAATGCATATATATGGGATGAGATGGAATGAGAGATTCATCATTATATATCTTTGGCATCTTTGTCTATTATATATATTAAGATATATATGATGACTCTTCGCACAAAAATTAGAAGAAATTAATTTTATGCATTCTAATGATGTTAAACTTGTATCTTCTTTTTGTAGCATTTTCACCCTTTTTTTAATTAGTTGCTACGTTTTGTAACATTAATTGTGATATGTTTCAACTTGATGAACCCTTAAGCTTTGGTATATATCCACATAAGTGAGCATTCGCGTCGTAGTTTTATGAAATGTTTAACACTTTCCTTTTAAAATTACAGTGGTGTTGGTCTTTAGACACAAGATTGTCAATGTAAATACTGAACAAACACACCAAAATATCTCACAATATTGAGACTGAACACTAAAGAATATGAGAACCATTTCAATTTTGATGACCATGCTTATATTAATAATAATAATAATAATAATAATAATAATAATAATAATAATAATAATAATAACAACAACAACAACAATAACGACAATAACAACAACAATAATGATAACTCGTTTAAATCCTAAGATATGTAGTGTGTGATATTAAAATCAGGTCACTAACGTAACAAACACACAAGCTTTTTTAAAACGGAATATAAAAAAGATAAAAAAAAAAAAACTTAAATACCTTATTTGTTACAAAGAAATAACCAAAAAGATGGCTGAACAATTTCGACTAAATTTTATAATAGTTGTATTGAATTTTTTTAATATTTGTTTTGAATTTATTTTTTAGAAAAACCAAATTTTATTCATTAACATAAGCTAGCACAAGACATGCTAACAATATGTAGATACAAACTAAATTGGACATATATAAAAAGAAAAACTAAATTCTACATTTACATTTTGACGTTTAATTCTAAGTCTTTTTACGAGAGTCCTAAGGTACTTTTGTGATTTGGAGAGGAACATATAGATTGTAGTTACAAGGAGGTCTTTGATACTACTGCTATAGCAAATTCTGAAATAATTCAATTAGTTTGAGTCATAGAGATAATATTATATACTATTTATAAGTGTAATTTTTGCTCCTTTATCACATTAATGAAATTAGTCATTATTATAAAAATCAAACTTTTTAGTACTTAAATTGTCACATTTATTATAGTTTTTCTTTCAATCTAGAATTTTTATGACTTTTGACTCAGTACTTGAAATTTATTATTCAATTTACAATTTTAAAGAGAACAATATTTTTAATACAAAAAAGTCGTCATTTTTTAAATTATAAATTATAATGTTTGAAGTAAAAATTATGAATTTCGATTAAAATTATAATAAATATGATAATTGATAGACTAAAAAGTACAATTATTTTTATTTTAAAACTGTAATATAACTTTTAAAATGTGAAACTAAAAGTGCAATTAATTTTTAAAACTATAATATGACTTTACATTTTGAACAATGTCAAATTTTTTTTTTTTTTTGTAAACAGTCAAACTTAATCATTGAAAAACTTATCTCTTATATTAATGTGCATTAGAATCTTCACAAATAAAATAATTTTATATTTTTAAGTGGGAACAATACTTAGTTATTAGTGATTTTACATGCTCTCATTGTTTGTTCAATATAGATTGCTTTTTCACAAAGGAATAGCATGATTGCTTGTTTTCCAAATAACTCGTGCCTATTTGACAAAATCCAACCCATTGCACTATCTCCAGCCAAATCTTTGAAAATATTGGACATTAAAACAAACAAGTGTTGTACCAATTTAATTAATATTGCCACAACCTTCAGTACCAAATTGTTTATTTTATTCTATTATTTGAGTTTAAGCAGATTTAATTTGGTCCTTCAAATTATTAAGAGGATTTACAATAAACTGTTTCTTTATATACATTATATCAAATAGGCACGATTACGCTAGAGTCATAAACATAATGCTTATAGAGAATTATGTTTATAGAAATATCCTCTCTTCACATTTTTACGTAACTTTTTTTAAGTTGTGGTTGGAGATAATATTTATGATTAAAAATTTATAAAATCAGTGAAGTGCACATGCTAGATTTATTTAAACACTTAAATTGGAGAGTTATATTGTAAATGTTACAAGATGGAGTTTAACATCTAATCAAAGAATATATATATATA
>NC_021162.2:74354810-74395340 GCF_000331145.2 Cicer arietinum
ATATAATTTTGACATTGCAGAAAACCTGGCCATCGTTCTGACCATTCCTTTTTATTTTTAATTTCTTTACTTAAAAGGGGTTATTTTGGATTAATTTCCTTGTTAAATCGTTTTTTTCATTCTCCATAATTTAAATAAGTGATTTTTAAATATATTTAATTTTTTTATAATTTTGTCGTATTAAGGAGAAGTTATTTTTTATTTTCATCTTAATGCATCATTTTGATTTTTAATTTTTGTGCGACGTTTGTATGGTTTAAATTGATAAGTTAGTTTTGATTCACTGCAAATTTAATCAATGATTTTTGCGTCTTTAACATTACAGCTCTGAAGATTATTTCGGATACTTAAACTTTGTTATATTTATAAATTTTTTCTTATATATAGATATTTTATCATTTATATTATTAATCTGAATATTGTAAGTTTATTCGCATATTCATCATTTTTTGTTTTACCTATTTTAAATTGTATTGCTCTTGATTGATATAATTGTTATCAATTTGAATTAATATCCTTTTTAGTATTAAAAACATCTAATCAAATTTCATGTGAAGTGATTAATAACAATTTTAGTGACTAATTATAACAACAACAAAATAGTAAGATAATTTGTGATAAAATATTTTCTCTCTAGTTTTTATTTTATTTTAAATTTTCTCCCTAGTTTTATCCACCACAAATTACATCACTAAATTAAAAGATCATATTCATTGTCGCGCATTGACAATATAAAAAAAATAGTATTTCTTTTAATATCGTTAACATAAAAATAAAGACAATCATAATACACTGACTATAATCGCTAAAGAAGTAGATGAAACATATCATTCTATATAAAATAAATGTTTGTCATTAATCAATTAACTAAAATTAATATATCTTTTTGATATCTTTTAAAGAAAGTGATAACAATCATAATACACTATTTATAATTTATTATAAAAACCGTACACGAGAGTAAAACAATTATTTTTATTATGTAGAGGTCTAAAATCAAATTTCTTGCATTGACTAAAATCAAATTTTTTGGAATTTTCTGGGACTAATTTAAATCTATTATTTACTCAACCGTTAGAAAATAACGACATTAAGCATTAGTGACTAAAATGAAAAATATTTGCATTTTGCAATGACTAAAATTAAATTTCTTACATTTGCAATAACTATAATAGTATATTTAAGCCCAAAATAAAGGACAATTTCAATTTTCGATGCATTTGTTTTAAAGGAGAGAAATATCATTAATCAGCTAAATCGTCTCTAATAGAGGCATAAATATAAGACAAATATTTCTCAAATCAAATAGCATAGTCTGAAGTTAATGCAAACTTGGCTAGACTATGGGCAGAGTTATTAGCAGATCTCTTAACACGAGTTGTAATATACAAAAGAAATTGTGTCAATCGGTGACTATGGATCCCAAGAATAAGTAGTTTGAGGAATAGACATTGCTCTAATAACATTGAGGGAGTCTTCCTCAATTATGAGACGATGAAACCCCAAATCAAGAGCGAATTAGAGCACCAATCTAAATCCCATTGTTTAAGTTACATCCGAGTTAGAGAAAATAATATTTTTTCACGTAGCAGCAACTAAGATCACACATTCATTTTCTCTAGTGACAATTCAATTCGCTAAACATTGTCATTTGGGCCACCATATTAACATTGATTTTATAAACATTATTCAGTGGAGGATTCCATTTGAAATAAAGCAACTCATGATGTGTGTGAGTATGAATTGTGTCATCGACTTAATTAACACCTATCTTCGATAGAGGATATGCATTTTGTTTCCACCCCTTGAATTTCTTCCAATTATGATATTGAACAAAATAAAAAAATTGTGTCTTCAGATCTTCCAACAAAGGAAGGTAAGTGTAAGTATTTTGAAAGAGTTTCCAATGTATTAGGAAATCAATTTATCTATTAAGAGACACATTTCAATTGAAAGAGATATTTAATTTATCAAGATTAATAAATTGACTAGAAACATCTTCACATAATTGAAGTATAGATTTTAGACATTCTACATTCCTTTAAATAGCTCATCAAAAACTAAGACTATCATTTAAATAAATAAAGTAAAATAAAATGAGAGCATCTCGAACTATCTAGATAGTATTTGTATTATTAATAATCTAAATATCATATGAAGAAAAAAAAACAAATTGAGATAAAAACAAGTGAATATTAAAGGGTACAAAATTAAAGACATTAATAGAAAATGGGCAATATTCATTCATGTGGTGAATTTGGATGGTTATTTTGATTTAAGAGTTGGAGTAACCCTTCATTCTTTTTAATAAAATTATATTGTTTATTTAAAAAGCAAAGCTTAGTCAACAAAAAAATCAACGAAGGGTTGACAGTGTAGATATTCATTTATTTCAATTGATTTAATTTGAGCCCAAAAATCAAACACCTCAATTCTCTCACTCAGTTCACAAGAACCAAGTGACACTTCTCTCTCTCTCTCTCTCCTACTACAGATCTCTTCTGCTTCTCTTCGCTTTGACTAATTTCGTGGAGAAAAAAAAAAAGAAGTATTTCGAGAGTGAATGAGAGCAAAAAAAAGGTTTTTTTTTATTTTATTTTCATTTATTTGTTATTTTTGGTACCCATTTGAAAAATTCGATAAATTATTTCGATTTGCGGAATAATAATAATAATGGAGCAACAAAGTGTGTGCATTGGATAATGGGTATTTGGTGTGATTCATGAAAATGTCGCATGTTTTTCAATTGTGCTTCGCTCTGCAAATAACACTATTGTGAAGTTTGAAAATGGGGTTCTGAGTGAAGGGTTTCTTCGTTTCAAGTAAGATCTCAAATCTCGATTAACTAAATTGTATTGTAATTTCAAGTCCGTTAGTTTCATTCAAAATGTTGAAATTGATTTGTATATGTGAGATTTGGGTTCTGGAGTTTTTATAACGTAGTTGTATAAAAAATGTTTCCTTTCACTCTTTTCTGTGTGTTAGGTAATGTTTTTGTTTAACTTTGTTAGGAAAAGAAGAATTGGAAATGGAGAAAAAACGTTCTAAGGGAAGTTTTTTCAGCTTGTTTGATTGGAATGCCAAATCTCGTAAGAAGCTCGTTTGGAACAATCCAACATTGCCTGGTAATGTTAATCATGTGATGTCTCTCTTTCATGTTCATTTTTTTTTGTCATTCTTTGCTTGCCATGTCCACCATTTAGGGTTTGTTTGGACTTTGATTCACTTATTTGAGCTTATCTACCTGCTTAAGCATTTGAGAGACTATTTGGTAGGGCTTATGGAAATAGTCGAGGTTGTTAAAATCGAGAGTTGACTTGTAAAACCGTACAATTGCACAATTTTAGGTAGCATTTTTGAGTTAATTTGGTGGTAAACTTGAATTTACGAGTCGATTTAACAAGTCTACCAGTCAATTTCACCTAGGCAAAAACAAGTTTACTTAAATTCTCGATTTTGACAACCTTGGAAATAGCTTATGACATTTTCACAAGTTCTGCAGGATAGCTTGTATAGAAACTGTTTAACTTTATTTTAATACACTTGTACAAATGCTTATGTTATAAGTGTCTAACTAAACTATTTATTCAGACATATTATTCTTCAAATGCTTGGTTTAATGCGCCTATTCTAAATGTTTCTGCTACATTAACTGCAGAAGTTTCAAGGCAAGGAAAGGAAAATGTGGAGACCTTGCCAGAATCACAGTTCAATAGGGTCTAAATTTTCCCCCAACTTTTTTCTGTCTCTCTGTCTCTTTTTTTTTGTGTGCAGTTTTCATATTTATTTATGGTATTTGATTTTATTTTTTCTTTTGGTTTGGTTATTATAATTGTTTTAGATAAAGGTGGATGAGAATGGAGCAAGTCCGAGTAATATTGCAAGTGGCGATTTTAACTGCACTTTGTCAGTATGTAGTGATGAAGGCTGTGGGAGTAAAGCTCCTGGGTTAGTAGCAAGACTCATGGGTTTGGATTCTTTGCCTAATTCCGAAATTGGTGAGCTTTCGTGCACTTCATTATACGGCTCCAACTCTTATGGAGCTTCTCATTGTAATGTGAGTGCCCTTCGTTCAATGGATGACCTTCGTCGTGCTGACTACATAAACACACCACTTAAGCCAGAGAAGTCTTCTTGGGATGCCATGGAATCAAGGGCGTATAAAATGGAAAACCGGCCAATAAAGAGATTTCAAACTGAAATGTTGCCTCCAAAGTCGGCTAAACCTGTTCCAGTTACTCACAATAGATTATTGTCTCCCATCAAGAATACTGGTTTTCTGCCGCCGAAGAATGCAGCTCACATAATGGAGGCGGCTGCTAAGATAATTGATGGAAGCCCTCAGCCGTATATGAGGAATAGAAGGTCATCAGCTGGGCCTTCATCTGTTCCCTTGAGAATTCTTGATTTGAAAGAGAGGTTGGAAGCTGGACAATATGCACCGATGCCTGAAAATCTAGTGAATCTGAGAAATGCCAACCCTTCAAATGTCAAGCCTGGTGAGAGGAGCTGTAATAATTTGTACAAATGTACATCGTCATTGAAGGGTTCTAGAGATTCTGAGAAACGTAGTTCTTGTCATTCAGCAAGTAAAGGAAAATCAGGTTCTCTTGCAATGCAAGCCAAAAACAATGGTCAACACAGAGACACATTGGTTTCAAATGGTAATAGGAAATATATGAAGCAGAAAGAACAGAATGAGATGAAGTCAAACCAGCTCACAAGAAGCCAGAAACCAATTACAAACCGATCATTGCCGCAGAAAACGTGTGCAAACCGTAATAGCAATGTGTTGGTACAGAATAATCAAAAGCAAAATAGCATGACTTCCAAAGGTAAGTCAACTTCAAAAATAGATTCCAACAAGCCAACACCACGGGCTTCATCTTCAGAAAGTTCTACTGGAATTAGGAAGGCAACAAACAAGAGTGCTGCTACAAATGTCAGTATTCAGCCTAAAAGGTCAAGCTCTAGGGCAATGGATAACCGAAAGGAGTTTCCCCCTTCCAAAACTCATAGTATTTCCCAAAAGAAAAAGTATAACAGCAGTGGTGTTCCTGAGGCAAGAAGTCCTGAGAATGCAAGAAACAATTTCGAAAAGAAGTCCATAAGATGCAATTTTACAACGGATGGAAGTATTGACCAGGATGCCTTTAACATGAACGAAAGCAATGATGTTATTTCATTTACATTTACGTCTCCCTTGAAGAGAAGCATGCCTGAGTCACTATCCTCTACTGAGCAAGTGATGGAAACCAGAACTAGATTTGGTGTGGACTCTCTTGGGCATGGTGATAATCTTCACCCCAGAAAGTTATCACTTTCTCCGACACATATGATAGATAGTGATGCATTGAGTGTCCTGTTGGAGCAAAAGCTGCAAGAATTGACATCGAGACTTAACTTATCTCAATGTACCCTAGCCTCAGATGGGCCTTCTACTGGTTTGAGATCTAGTTTACAAGACAAAGCATTTAGTATAGTAAACACCATAACTAAGGAACAAGATGAAATGTTCAGTGATAAACTTGATGGAGTGCATACCTATCAATGTTGTTCAAGTGATGATCCAGTGCTTAAAATGAATCAGCAACTGCAGGTATAGCATTTCTTTAAGCTTCATTCGTAATGGCCTTTTTTTTCAAGTAGTATATATTGATAGAATGATATGTAAGACAGAGAACAATTTAATCAAAAGATTATTTTGAGCCTGATTTACAGAGAACAATTATGTAAAACAGTCCATGTGCCATTCACAGAATCTGATTTTACAAATTAGGTTGTTTGTGATTTTCAATTATATTTGAACTGAGAAGAATCCATATGCTTACTTAGTACTCAATCACTTGTACAGACATCAGAAGTAAGAGATAGCTGTTGCGGAAACCGTGAAAGTGGAAACGATTTAGGTTGTCAGCATTCCAATGCTGTTGCGGTTTTTCAAGCTCCTTCTGTCAGTGAAAGTTACTTGGATAGTGAAGACAGTACATATGGTAAAGTTCGCCTTTCCCTTAATTTGAGTCATATTTATTTAGATCTTGAAAGCAAAATCTCACTTGTCTACCTTTTACTTCATCCGGTCTCGAATATGAGCTAAAAAATTTCCATATGGTAGTCTCGAATATAAATAAATTTAACTACTTTCACTCTATTAGTGATTTCATTACTACAACACCCCTTGATTAATATAAGTTTTATTTTCTAATGACTCTTTTATTTACATAAAACAAGTTTGCATGAAATACACTTCTAAGAATTCACTTATTTTTTTAGTTCAAGAAAATTAATTGTACTAAACTAATTTTTCTAAGAAGTGTGAAGTTCTTATTTTTGTTTATAAATTTTTTTAATGTCTTGAAGTTCCTAAACAAGACATTACATCAGCTTCCAGAGAACCTTTAGTCTTTAAATATATTTTTCAGAAATAAGTTGTCAAGTATTCTTTATGCTGGGCCTGTGTGTTACAAACTTGTTATTTATAGATTCTTTATCAATGTTTGGTGAAAAGCGAAAACAAATTTCCAAGAAATTAGTTGCTTTTCCAGTTTTCCTTAGCCTAAGCGCTTATACGTATAAAGTTGTCTTGCCAATCAGTTTCTTCCTGTTTTCAGGCAGCACAGCTTATTCTTCTATGCAAGATGAAGAAGTATCAAACATGGAATCCGAATCACTTGAAAATGAGGCGACGTGGTCAGAGGAAAGCTCTTCCATATCTATGGGACACAATGTGGCTGTCACACAAATAAGTGGAATACCAAACATGGTAGATGTTAAATTATCAAGCAACATGGAACTTGAATACGTACAGAATATTCTTGGCAATGCGGAGTTTATGGCAGAAGAATTTGTTATGGGGCGAACGAATACAGTTATAATGCCAAATCTCTTTGATCTATTGGAGAATCATCAGAGTACAAGATCATCATACTGTGAAGAAGAGTATTCTAAGCTTGAAAGGAAGGTTTTATTTGACTATGTGAGTGAGTGCCTAGAGTTGAGATGTGAGCAAGCTTTTGTTGGAAGGTGCAAAGCATGGCCTAAGTGGGTGACATCCATTCAGAAGAAGAACATCTTGGCAGAAGAATTATACAAGGAGATGGTGAGTTTTAAAAACATGGAAGAGGTAATGGTGGATGAGCTTGTTTGCAAGGACATGAGCACTGGATATGGGAAATGGCTTGACTTTGACTTTGAAGCATTTGAAGAGGGGTTAGAGGTTGAAGGAGACATACTAACATGTTTGATTGATGAATTGGTTTCTGAGTTGTTAATTGTTTAACCCCTTGGTGGTTTCCATTTCTTTTTCTTACAAAATGTAGTATGTAAGGTAGAAAATACCATTTAAGTGGAACATAATTCACTCAAGTCCCCTTCATGCTTTTCCATTGGCTAGTACTCTACAGTGTCTTTACCACTTATTGAGAGTATAATACTGATAAAGAGCTTATTTATATGGTGTAACCAATAGTCATAGATATTGCATTGGAAAATTGATATGATGAAAGTTGATAAAGTTCTTCTCTGGTTAGTTGCGAAATTGTCTTCAATAATCCTCTTCGTGACAGAAGTACTGCTTTCAGTAGAATGACTAGAAAATAAATTCAGTTAAAAGTAGTTACATTTTGATCATTTCAAAAGATATATACTTGCTTAGAATTATTTAAAGAGAAAGCAAGTTGGTTAGCATATACACATTTATGTAATCACTTAAATAACTTTGTCATTTATATCATTTCAGTCAATACCAATCAATGCAAAGTGATAAGTAATGACACAAAAATGTAAAGGGTTGCACTTCTATTGAGAGATGTGCCTTGCCGAAATGAGATAGAGATGATAGTAATATATTACTTTTTGTATAAAAAGAAAAGTCACAATCAAATAACTGGAGTCCAACTAAACTTTTCAGATTGCATTACTTGAAGCAAAAATGGCTCAATGAAATCATGAGTGATGGGAAAATGCAAGAAAAACTATGACAATGTCCAAATTAATCTTGAACCGGAAGCCATTCAAATAGAAGATTTATAATATATTTTCTCAAATGAAAATCAATCATTTTCTTTAATTTTTACAAAATTTGATACATGAAGAATGAAAAAGTGTGCATAAAAGACTGCATATTTAGAGGGCATGGTCATCAGAAAACCAGGGCAGTAATACCTACACACTCAGGAATTACACGTCATGCCTCTTGATATAATTTATATTAATGACTATTCTACAACCATAAGATCAAACAAAAGTAGATAAGATGTTCTTCTTGAGAGTAAATTCATCCGCCTTTTCTGCACTTATTGACTGCATCAAATGACAATATTCAAATGTGTTCAGACAAGTTGTTCAAATTAACATACAAAATAAAAGCTTTTTACAAGCCACAATGTAATAATTGATTACTCAAACTACTAGACCTATAATATGGCACTCATAGTCATATCTAAACTTTTAATAAACAAAAAGTACAAGAAAATTTCCATCATTTACATAATCAAAAGAAGTACAATATTGAGAGGTTTAATTCCTAAAATAGCCAATGAAATAAGCAATTGGAATTGAAAAAACAGGGTTAGTTAAAAAGACTGATCTAATATTTAAGAAAATTCTCATATCTTAATCCTTAAAGCAGAATATGGATCTTTAACCTGAAATTTACAATTACAACCAATTCTTTTGTGAATAACCCACTTCTAACACATTTAATAAAGAATTGCTTTGGTTCCAACCAATTTACTTCAAAAATACATCCATGTGCAAATTGTTAAACATTGTTGCTTTGTGGACAAATAATTTCTTGTTTGACATAATTGGAGAGGACGACGAACCAATGCATATATGGCCATGACCATATAAGCTCATTATATAAAGAAATAACCTATAATGTATGTTTTGGAATAATATTCATTAGAAAATACTTAATTTAACATATATGTATTATCTTAAGGTGGTTGCTTCATGTTTTAAATAGCTTTTATGTCATTGGACATGGACTCTGCCATCCCATTGAAAGGAATCGTGTTCAATATGAGAATATGATATTCATGTTTCATGTTCAATATATTTATTATATTAGTTGCTACTATACTAATAGTATTAAGAAATTATAGTACCTTCTTAAGCATACGCTCTAGACGATGACTTTCATTCTTCGCATAGTCTGCACCTTTTTCCATACCGCTCTTAGCAAGTTTTAAGTATAGGCTGCCATATCTGAAACAAGACACCATAGGAAATCAAACAAATTAAGTAGGGCCACGCAATAACCATAGTTCAAATTATAAACTTAAGCAAATCAGAACAAAAAAGGAAACATGATATCGCTTAAACCTTGCAGCAGAACCCTTAAGTTTCTTAACTTCCTCTTCAAGTCGAGAAAAGACAACCTTCTTCTCATCATCATCAGCACTCATAAACTCCTTCACCAAATTATCTAGAGATGCTACTATACCAGCCTAAATCAATAATAATTAATCCATTCAGCTATCAAGTATAGTATTCTAGTTTATTTAAACAGTAAACACATTAATAAAGTAACCTTAGAAGTAAGTTGACCCTGTTCATCACGGTTGGTGCCGCATTTCTCATTAATGAAAGCTACAAAATCATCCAAATCATGACCACCAACAAAATCTTCACCAGCTTTATTGTTCTTTGGGAAAAACTTCAGCGAGGGATAGGCAGCAACACCATATCTGTTAATGGAAATAATCCAAATTAGACATATGTGTTTGTTAAATATGATTTTAACATAGTTTAATTACAAGGCACATAAAAGTATGTCACTGCACTCACTTCTCAGCCAAATCTTTGTACTCGTCAGCGTCAACATTCGCAATAACTACTTCTTCCTCCATCCTAAATACTGCAGCAATCTTTTCATAAGTCTAAAGAAATAGTAAAACAATTATCAGCATCAAACTTGATATAGTCATAAGATGGGAAAACCCATCAAATTATGATTATAAGGTATGGTAGAAGTCTTAGAAAAGAGAACATCCTTACATAAGCAAGGGCCTTGCAATGACCACACCTAAAGACAATAATAGACTGATTAACAAAAAAAAAATCAAAAACATTGAAAATGAAAAATAAATAAACCATCATATATATTATAAAGTTAATGCAGATCATGTTAATCCATAATTACCATGGTGCATAGAACTCCACCAGAACATCTTTTGTTTCATCTAAGGCAATTTCATCGAAGTTATCTGGAGTGAGAACTACCACACTTGATGGAACAGAAGGTATCTTCACATTGGTACCTACATTAAAATTACATTGTATACCAATGATAAACATACTGAACACTATGCACAAAAATTGCCGACAGAATTAAGTTTAAAATCATTCAAAATGCCATGAAGAACAGAGTAGATGACAAACAACCACGCCAACATATTATAATGCCAATACTCAACAAGACATGAATACAAGAGAAAAACAACATTGGATGGTTAGATTCTACTGCTAAGTATTCAGAACATTGACTCAAAAGTCATTGATAATATTGGATAAGAATTTCAAGCTCAATCAATCAGAAAAATGTGAACGCAATGCAACTTATTGGTAAAAATAGATATGAAATGATGAAATTAGCTTCCCCTGCCTGTGCACAACAACAAAGAAAAACACAATCTTATTATGCTCAACATTCTTGAAAAAGCATTTAAAAATCCTATTCCAGACATAGTAAAACTGTTGTTACTCGACAAAAATCCTCATCACATTGAAATATAAATACATAAAACAATGTCAAATTTCTATCTTAAGATTAGCATACAAATCAATAGTTCCTTTTAAAATACATATCTTGACATCATATGCATTTGAGCACAATAAGTGGAAGAAAAGAAATAGAAAGCTAGCAACAAAATAATTCAATATAAGTAGAAAGAGAACAATTCGCATAAATACCTCCTTCAATGTTTACAAAAGCAGCAAGGGCTTCCGCGGTGCGTGCACCCTCAAACCTAAAGAACACATTATTAGTTCAGATGTATTGTGGTTGAAATAAAAAATGCCAACAAGTTAAGAACATGGAAATATCTGACATATTTTCTACTGTTAAAAAAATGTTCGAAAGGGAAGAAAATGAACAATGTGCTAACTTCTTTGGTTTTAGTGATGCCTTGGGAAACCACTGAACTGTAGGGTAACCAGAAACTCCATACTTAGTGCAAACACTTTTATGTTCATCACAATCAACCTATAAACATTAATAAAATAATGGTCAAGGATGGTATATCCAACATGAATAATTATGAACATTAAAGGTTCAACCTCATTAAAAGATGAAAATACATTAAGTAACTAACCTTCCCAATCAAAATGGTATTGGTTTTTTTAAAACTTGTAGCCAATTTTTCATACTCTGGGGCTAGCTTTTTACAGTGTCCACACCTAACATGGAAAACACAATTTCTAATGACTTGGCACACTTATTGAGTAGAAATTATATTTGTCAGAATCACGATAAACGGCTATAAATTTACGGTGACTCAACGTGATATCAATTACCAAACACACACCTAATTATTATTATTTTTTGAAGCAAAATTTCATCAAATTATTGAGTAATATTCACAGGCTCATGACTTGGGAGAATAAGTTTCACATAAAGCATGGGAATTTTATCTAAGTTATTTTTATATTAGGATCAAATTATAACGAATATTAAGATTGGTGTTTTACCAAGGAGCATAAAACTCAACGAGAGCGCCACGATCCTTGCCAACCTCTTTTTCGAAGTTGTCTTCTGTGAGCACAACGACGTCGTTAGCTGAAGCAGTTGAGATCAGAAATATAATAGCAATGCTTCCAACACACAATACCATCATCATTGAATTTGAACTCCACATTGTTAGATTAGCTTAGCTTCGTTTCCTCGGCAATCTTATATCAAATCAAAAATCAAAATACTAAATAATTTTGTAACAAATAAAAAACTAAATTTATTAATTAAATAATAAAGGGGTGTTGCGAGAATCGAACTCACGACCTCTCGCACCCGAAGCGAGAATCATACCACTAGACCAAACACCCTTACGGTGTTATATTTTATTTTTTAATTAATATAGATTTAAAGAGTTTACTGAGAGAACGGAATTAAACCTAGGCTTCACTCACAAAATCGCGATTCGAATTCATCATTTTCTTTCAATCAAGAATCAGCTTCAGTCATTGTTCTAATTCGAACTCCCTCTAGAATAACTTTTTGTTTTTGTCGAACAAAAATGGCTAACACCAGCAACAATGTAAGTTAATAATTTCATATCCACAATCTTGTCGATGGTTTACACTTCAGTTTTTTTTTTTTTTTGCTAAAACATAAAATAAAATTGTTCCATCAAATTATTAATTTGATTCGCTTGAATTAGGTCGCTGGGGTTGACAACACATTCAGAAGAAAATTCGATCGTGAAGAGTATCTCGAACGAGCTCGGGAGCGTGAGAGACAGGTAAGTTATTGTTGTTCCTTCATTGCTGATTTATTATTATTATTATTATTTTGAATATTTTTTTTGGTTAATTGTGTTTTTATGTATTTAATTTTGAACAGGAGGAAGAGGGTCGAGCAAAACCTAAAGGTAAACTAATTCACATTACTTTAATATGCTTCAAATTAGTTTTATGCTTGAATATACTTGATTTTATTTTTGTTATTTTTTTAATTGTGCTCATTTTTTGATGGGGTTATAGTTGTTTTAAAATTTGAAAGTATCATTGCATTGATTAAAAACTAACATCTTGTTATTGGTACAGCTAAAGGTCCTCCAGTGCAGAGGAAGCCCTTGAAACATAGAGATTATGAAGTAGACCTCGAATCCCGGTTGGGAAAGACTCAGGTATGCTTATGCGGATACTAAGATCAATGTCTATTTGTTCTTAGATTTTGAGTGTGGAAGCCATGGGTTGGGGAGCCATCCACTAGTACCGAAATTTTGTCATGCAGTTCAGCTATGCTGATAAGTCGTGTAATATTTTGCAGGTTGTAACGCCGGTTGCACCACTAAGCCAACAGGTACCTGTTTTTTTATATTGTATTTGAGTACTTTGAAATTGGAAAACTTTATGCTTCGCTCATAATGATATCTTAGTGAATTTTAACCTCCTTTCGGTAACCTTTGTTTCTTTTGTTGGGAAGGTGATAGCACTTAAGGCTGAATGGTTATTAAGTGTTTAGACTGACTATCAAACTCTGATAGTTAAAAGTAGAAGCACTTTCATTTGAAAGCCATAGTTGTCTGAATTCCTATGAACTTGTGGGTGTGTGTTTCATCATGTGTCTTGTGACTCTGTTGGAGTATTAAGAAAGCTCTCTCTCTTTCCCCCAAACTATATGTGGCAATTGCCAAAAAAATACCAAAGGATTGATTTTTTGCCTTAGCGAGGGCACGGAATCCACAAATCTTTGACTGTTTTTGGGATTTTGATTGTGTTGTAGAAAACTTGTCTTCTATACATTCTCATATTAATTCAGATAGTGACTTTCTCACTTTAAAAATTAGTTTTTATTGTAATTTTATTAAATGTTAGAGGTGGTTTATGGTCATCATCACCATTTTATATTTAAGGGAAGATCAGGATTTGATTTTCTTTCACATGATATATGTCTATTCTCCTTTACCAATTTTGAATATGATCTTTATTTCAACAACTTTTGCCATGGATCCTATATGGATATAGATAATCTTTTTGTTATGCAACGTATGTAGTACCTTTGGATTGGATTGGATTTAATAATATATATTGCAGGCTGGATATTACTGCTCAGTTTGTGAGTGTGTGGTGAAGGACTCTGCAAACTACTTGGATCATATTAATGGAAAGAAACGTATGTAGTCTTTTTGGCATGTTTCCTTTTATTTTTGGATGTATGTCTTACTTTAATTGCCTTCACTTCACTCATGGTTATTCTTGCATTATCTCGCAGATCAAAGAGCGTTGGGCATGTCTATGCGAGCTGAACGTTCTTCTCTCAAACAGGTACATTGATAGGTACCAGAACATGAAATGAAATATGGACAAATACTGTATTGTTGTTGACAGATTCAGAGCTGTATCATCAGGTCCTGGGTTTTGGAAAATAGAAAGAAGGAATTGCAAATAAACAAGTAAAACCATGCCTAGACAATTAGAGAGTGTCCCTGGAAAGTCCCAACTCATTCCAGCCTATCCCTCCTCTCTTCTCACCTGATCTATTTACTATCGATCATGCAATGTGCCTCCTGTGCACCTCATCTCATAGATTTTTTTCTTTATTTGGGCCTTGGGTTTGCATCATACAGCTTAAGATAGCTTTCTAGACTCTGAATTCTAATGGCCATACCTTTGACATTGCATGAAATAATATATATTTTTCTGCACATGCATGCATGTGTTCCATTGTGCGTCATTTGGCTTCTGTTGTTTTTATATGTGGCTCTGCATTACAGTTATAAATCTTTATGATAAACACAGGTTCAGGAACGGTTTGAAAATCTTAAGAAACGTAAAGACCTTGGAAGCTTTACTGAGCAAGGTAAGGGAGTTGACTATTTGTCAAAGAGAACATAGTCATTTTAAAGTCTAATTTGTTTCCTTTCTATTTTGGCCTGAAATTGTAGAAGTTCAACCAATCTTTAAATTATGGGCAGTGTTGGATCTTTAGCTAAAAATTTGGAAGAGTCGTATAACAATTTAGTAATATTTAAATTAGTCTATAATATTTTGATTACTTCTAGGAGTGTGATATGTAATTTTTTGAAGTATTCGTGTTGAGTTTTCAAATTTTGTTGGTAGCCACCAGTCCACACTTTAACGTTCTGTCACTGTTTTAGATGGACTTGGAGCTTATTTTTAATGTGGAAATTAAAATTTACTTTTTGTGCAGATTTTGACGAAAGGATTTTAAAACAGCAACAAGAAGAGGAAGAAAGAAAGCGACTGCGTCGGGAAAAGAAAAAAGAAAAGGTAGGAACTGTATGCAGTTTTTTATTTTGAATTAGTACAGGCCCAAAGTCTTGGAAAAATCATTTTCCTCTCCTCCCATTTCTGTCTAGCTTAGTACTTTTGGATTTGATTCCGTTATAATGTCATTACTTAACTTTTAATGATTCCGTCTATCTTTATAAAAATGATTTTTAATTATATTTTAACATGTCAACACTCTTTTTTTCACAAAACCACAACTAACTATTGTTCTATTTTGGATTCAGAAGAAGGAGGCTGTGGAAGAACCTGAAACCGATCCTGATGTTGCTGCCTTGATGGGGTTTGGTGGTTTCCGGTCATCAAACAAAAAGTGACATTCTACATGCACGATGTATGAAATTTTGAGCGACTTTCTGCAATGTTAAGCTGAATCTGTAGCAGCTTGATTCTGGGTGGCTTAAGGATGAATATATGATTAAAAGAAAAATAGTTGGGCTCAAATAGTAGTTTGCAAGCTGGTTCATTGTGTTATATTTGTTAACAAGATTGGTTTGGTTGTTGTACATTTCTTCTGATTGCTAACATGATGTATCAAAAAAAGCTTAAAACATGTGTATTCGCTATCGCTGTCTATGTGGGGAGAGACAACTTTCCAGCTATAGAAATTCATTACAAACATTCGATGCAATTCGATAATGGGCTTAAGAAATTATAAGATGATCATAGCTGACAATGGTGCAGAGTTACCTTAAAGAGACCGAAGATTGTCGCTCTGAAAGTGCTTGATTATCTGTCTATTGCTATTTCTTAAGTGGTAATTGATAATACGATTTTGGTTGAAACATCATGAAATGCAATAACATGTGGACAACAATTCATTTGAAATATGAATTCTGTTAAGTTTTTTTCTCAAATAATTACATGAAGACAATATTTGGTTATATAAGTTTATTATCAGTTTCCAAGTACTTGTACAAATTATATATCAAAGATTTTAAAATTTTAATATAACCAAAAGAAAGAGTAACAAATTATATTAGAAAAAAGAAGCAGGATTGATGTACAATAATGAAAGTAAAATGTTGATAGCCAAACCATATAGAAGCAAAACAGTTGCAATGGAAATTAGAAAGACATTAGCAAGTATTAACTTTGTAAAATGGAAATTAGAAACACATTAGCAAGTATTAACTTTGTAATGGTTGTTCTGTATCAGTGATTGTGAGTGACTGAAAACACAGTTCTATGCATGAGAGGGAGCAATGGAGTAGAACTAAATATTTATTTAATATGATGGTGTTGGTATTTATTGTCATTTGTCTGTCCGTTTTGATAAAGATGAAGTGAGCAAAGTGGTAAAAAGAGCTCTGATAAAGTAGGGCAATTGAGGAAGTGATGAGGAAAAAGATAAATTGAACACCCCAGTTTCACATATTGAAGAAAAATAAGCAAAAGTAATAAAGTTTTGGAGATGCGGGGTATCGATCCCCGTACCTCTCGCATGCTAAGCGAGCGCTCTACCATCTGAGCTACATCCCCATGTGCTTAATTACTGTGTCGATAGAATATAACACATTAATGACACTTTTCGTTTCAGATGGTAGACTGAGTGGGATTTTCATTTGTTTTACTTTTCGTTTTGTTTACTTTTCTTTTTGACAAGAATTTTGTTTACTTAATTTTCAGTGCATACTTGTGCAACAAATTCTACATTTCAAGGGGTACACAACATTGTTCTGGCTGGGGACGTCAATAAACAAGTACGAGGTATGATTATATCTTTTATATCCCATTTATATTTATGAAAATCTTATACAACATTTAAATCAGTTTTACTGATACGAACATTTTCTTATCCTAATTTACAATTCAAAATATATATTGAATTAGCAATCATTCAGTATAATATTTACATAGGAAAGTTATTTACTTAAAGAGTTTAAATTACAAAAAAAACTAATTTAAAAATATAAATCAGTATAATATTTAAAAAGAGTTTAATAAAGATGCACATTTGTAGTTAGCTGCAATACAAACCTATTAAAATCCAGGTCACAACGAAGATGAGTTAGAAAAAAAAAAAAAAATATAAGAGTTGAAGTGATAGAGGTTTTGAGTATAATTTATTCCTTCAAAATAACACACTAACTATTTATATTTGCAGTTAAAAGAACATACTTCAAAATAAATTAATCGTGAATAAGAGCAACCTTTGCTCAATGACCAGTACAATTTTCAAAGGTTGCTATTTTTGGCCATATATGTTTATGCATCAGTACTTCATTGATTCGGTAATTTGTCTCAACTCACAAATCAATAGTAAGCAACCAAATGTAGTGCTTTACGCAGCTAACCATATAGAAAAAAGTTCAGCTTGGATCTGAAAATATTTTAGATCTGAAAATTCCTCAATATTTTAGATCTGAAAATTCTTCAACCAAAAATCAACTGAAATTTGCTCAGCACATGGAGAGTAGGTTCCCAGTCATTTTATATAAATAAAAATTGAAATATTCTGCAATTTCATGCCAACAACACCTCCAATTCATAACTACAGAAACAAACATACTTATAGAAACGAGATACCAAGTCATCTCTTACAAAAGGACTATTTGATGTATTGAGAAACCCATTTGAAACCATCACCATAACCCATTTTCTTCACAATACTGCACATGAATACCTCCATGGGACGGACATTTGAGTCTGACAAGTTTACCTTACCCTTGCCAGTGGTGAAGTTACTCAGACCCAAATGGTAACGCAACTCTTCTTCAGAGGCAGCATATGGAATATCTATTTTGTTTCCAAGAACAAGGAAAGGGACATTTGCCAATGATTCATCAGAGAGGAGGGCGTCCAGCTCCTTTTTTGACTCGGCAAATCTTTCCTTGTCATAAGCATCAACCAAGTAGACCACTGCATCTACCTGCATTGCAATTAATTCATGATCATAATAAAATAAAAGATATGAGCAATGGGCGCAAGCATGTAATATAAGTTACTAAGTCGTAAATTGAAACAGAGGCAGAAATGTCTTATAAGGTACTATCTGCATATCCTCTAAAGCGAAACGTGGTGTTATCAACAACGGATTGCCAAAAATAGTGGAATGGCACAAATCTGCTATGTGAAATAGCAGACAGCATTATGGGCAAATAGCGGAAGCCACAGCGGTTGAAATCAGTCAATTATATATAAAAAAGGCACACTGCATTCAAATAAAAATGGTAATATAGGAAAAGCATAGCTTACATATTGAAAAATTTACGTATTGCAATAAAAATAGGAGTAATACTCACCAACTCTTCAAATTTTTGTTACAAAAATCAGTAATGTTTGGCACTCATACAGATCCTTGAGTTTTATTATTTTTAAAAACACTACAATTCTCTTTTTTCCACTATTGCCACTACATCAAGCAGCACAAACTAGAATAGCAGCCGCGATTGCCCTAATAGTGAAACTAGGATAGCATCGCAGTTTTCTAGCAAATTCACGAAAATTCGCTATGCTATAACACCGCTATTTGACAACAATGGTGAAAAGGCGGCTATCAGTAAGCTATCACCAATTCATCATGATTTCTGCCTCCTATGAATCAGATAAACAATTAATAAAATAGGAGGGCATAAATCTTTAGTTTTACATGTAATTAGTTAGATATTAGTATTTTAGAACATTCTGCAACAAGAAAGTTTCTACTTATTAAAAAACTTAATGACTATGCTGCCAATATAGTACTAACTACTGAGCGTAAGAATAAAACTTAATCCCAGTGACACAGTTAGAACTAGTTCATAGATTCTAAGCCAGGTATCTTATGCAGCTCCATATCTGAATTCACTAAATGATCAACACAGTTTAGCAAGTCTAGCCACACAAACAAAATAAAGTTACAAATGAATTGCAAGACATGATATATCTAGAGAAGGCGTAATGGCATCCAATTTTTCATGATTGAGATAATCTCTCACTTGGGCCATAAAAATGTATTTAAGGCATATAAAAAGAGAGACCTGAGCATAGTAATCTTTCCAGACTCTACGAGCAATCTGATGACCCCCGAGATCAAAAGCTTTAAACTTGATCTTCCCAATACTTAACTCCTCTGATGTTGGATATTGTGTTGGCTGATGCTGAACTAATCTCTGCAAAACCAATTCTCATAATAAAAAGAAACATCAAACCAAGACAAAGAAATAAAGGACATAGCCACAGGCCACAATTATTCCAATAATCTATATACTGAGAAACATACAGTTACAAACTATCAAAATGTTTTGCTTACAACAAAATCCCAATAAAATTCAAACAGATGCTAAATATCAAGGTAAAAATGCAACAAACCAAAACAAGTTAAATATAGAAGAACATAGAAAATCATGCATATAGAGCAAGTTAATGTAAGTGAGCTTTAGTAATTGAATTGAATAGCATGTTTATGTCAACCAAGGTGGGGAAACAGATAAATCAAGCAATGTTTTAGAAAATACGTAAAATCATTTTAATCTAAGAGTAAATAAATTATGTTGATTTGAGTTATTGAGTATCAAAGTAACAGAATTGGTAATTTTCTCAGTAATAATTTGGTCTCAGAAAACTCAGCTAACTATAAATGTAAAAAATATAAACTCCTTTGACTAAAAAAATATTCATCAGTAACAAAAAAAACATAGATCCGTGACTATTGAAATTTTAGTATAAAATGAATAAATCCGAAAAGAACAACATCGGTGATGATAATTGGGAAAATGAAATGATGAAATTGAAGAGAAAGAAACCTCGTCTTTGAGCATATGAAGCAAGGTGGTTTTGCCGGCGTTATCGAGACCTAAGAATAAGATCTTAGCCTCTTTCTGCCACAGACCAAGAGATGCTAGAACCCCATAAAACCAATCCAACAAAAACATCGTCTTTTTACGAATTGAATTCGAAAGAAAGCGATTAATATCGATGTGAAAGAATGAAATTCACGTTTAGAGTTGAATGACCTAACCTAACTCCAAAAAACAAGAGGAGAGAGGAAAGAGGTTGGTTGGTTATATCAGCATTCGTGTAATAAAAAACTAGTCTCTACATTTCCTCGTTTTCCTTAATTAAAAATTCAATAATAATATTAATGTTTAAATGATATACATGTTTAGTGTAATCAATGTCACAATTGTTGTGATTTTTGAAATAATTATAATAAAAATAAAAATATTAATAATTGATGGTTATAAAAATATATTTATAATATTATTATATATAAATTAAATTTTTATATTATTATTATTGAGAAAACAATATTACTAAAAAATATTATATTTTTATATATAGACTAGAGTGTAGATCGACACTATCTCAATTTTTTTGACAGAAACAATAAAAGTTACAAAATTTTATATGATTCTGAAAGTATTAATTAATTTAATTAATAAGGATTTATGGAATTATAAATAAAATAGTTAAAATGAAAGATATAATTGAAAGAAAAAAGTAAAGATGCATCAAATTTTAATATTTTTTTGGTTTAATTGCAGTTTTGATAATTATATTTTCATCAATTCACGAAAATTGATTTCTTTATTTAAAAAGTCAATAGTTTCGATCAATTTTTTATATTTTTGAACTTAAAAATGATAGATTGATATATTTTAGAAGATTTTATTACGATTTCATAAGTATTAATCATTTCACATCATTGTATCATATAAACTATGTTATGTCGTCATTTTATAGTTAAAAACTTAAAACGAGAGATCAAAACCGTCAGATTAATACAAATAAGATGATTAAAACTGTAATTAAACTAATTTATTATATATAGATATTGATATAATTTTCTTTTAATATCTTTATTTAATTAATTTTTTTATTGAAATTATTTAATTGAATAAAGAATGATAAAATTGTAAAATAAATAATTTAAATAATGGGCATAATTTGAAGAAAAATCACATCAAAATTTGATATTTTCTTTATATATAGTTTTGATGTAAGTATTTTAAAAAATCAATTATTTAATTAAACATAGAATCATAATTATAAATAAAATAGTTTAAATGAAAGTTGCAATAGAAAAAATAAACATAGTAAAATTTGGTCATAGGTATTAGAATAGATAATAATGCGTAAGGGGTGTACATGGGTGCAAGTCGACCCGTCAACCCGATCATCCAACTCAACTCAACTCGATTTTTATCCGTATTCGGTCAATTATGGGTCCGACCCAACCCAATACGTTGAAACCGACCTATATTTGATTCGGATAATAAGTTTAATAATTTGAACTCGTCGATCCGTAAACGTGAACCGGCAACTAGTTATATAGTTTTTTTAAATTTTAAAAGAGCATTTTAATATTTGAGTTAAATACTATTTATTTTAATATTATATTTTGTTATAGTTTTGCATTAATAAAGGTACTATCGGAAAGCTTATGGTTATGTTTATAATGAATTTAGTTTAAAAATTTTACATTTATTAAATACAATTTTTGTAGTTAAATACTATTTAATTGACGTTGGGGTGTCGGCTAACGAGATTGTGTGTTGTATTTAAAATTTCAGAGTTGTCTGAATCAGTTTCAATTGATGTTGGGGTGACTGGTGCTGAGCTTAATACAATCACTAGTACATCTTAAAGTATTTGTTATTGCTTTGTTTAATGCATATTTTACTTATTTATTATTTTTTCCTTTTTATCTCCTCACTTTTATTATTAATATTTGTTTTTGCAGATTCTCAATTGTTTCCTTCCATACTTTGAGGAACTTGTTAAGTGCTTGTATTTGAAGTTGACATTGCTTAGAATTGATTAATTTTTATATTTTATTGATTTACTGTTGTTGGATTTATTTATGTATTTGAAGATTGTTGGATTTTTTTTTGTGAGAGGGTGATGATTTTTTTTAAAGAATTGAATTATGTGATTGAAATTTTATAGTTTTTGAGACATTCAAGTATTAAATATATTTTCGTTCAATATATTTTCCCATAAAATAAAAAATAGGTTATTATTTATGTATAATCTATCAACCCAACCCGTTCTTAATCAGGTCGGTTCAGTTCGGGTTAAATGAAAAAAATACGAGTTTAAAACTTAACCTAACCCAAAGATAAATCCATTAAATTGGATATCGAATTTTGTCGAAATCAGCCCAACTTAACCCACGTATACCCCTAATGCGTACCTAAAGGCAAAAGCGATTATCACGTAAGTTTATGTAGAAGTATCTCACGAGTTATCGCTATAAAAAATGTAAAGTGGTACTTTTCTCTTCAATATATCATTTCTAAAAAGTGTACACATGTGAGGTGAAAAAAGAAGTTTCTCAAAATATGGATAAAATATAAAACGGGCCAGGCCCATTAGGAAGAGTATTTGGACTCCTTGGAGCTTGTTTGCTACACCCAATAAGCATCACATTCTACTTATAATTTTCAATAACTCAAATAATTAAAAATAAAAAACCCGAGAACAGAAACTTGAAGTTCTCTATTTTCTTCTTCATAGAACAGAATCATTTTCTTCCTAGTCTTCACTAGACACACAGTATGCTCAATTTCCCACGAAGATCACCTACGATTACCACGTTTCTATGCAAAATTATAAAAAACTCGTACGAATCGCATCACATAACTACTTCACCAACTTTGTTTCACTGTCGCCACTTATCACATTCCTTTCCCCACAACACCACTCCTTGGTTCTCTTCCACGCGCCTTTCAAGAAGCGGTTACTCTAATGAACTATCTCCCACGCAGGCTCGCTTTTGGGCCTCTCAGCCCGAATCCACCGAACACTCAACTTCTGATGAGCTCACGGTCCAAGCAATTCTATCCAACAATTGGCCCATTCTCGATGAAAACGATAGCGATTGGAAGAGTCACGCCACTGCAGTAGCTCAATCTATTCATTTAATCAAACGACGGTTACAGGTAATTTAAACCTTCAATTAACTAAGCATGATTACGGTTAATTAACTTGTTAATTACAGTTTATGTTTGTTTTAGTTTCGAAATTTGATTTGATGTGTTTATGATGTGGCAGTGGAAGAAATTGAAGGTTAGGTTGGATATGTTATCAGTTCAGGTGAATAAGGCAGATCTTTGGGATGATCCTGTAAATGCAGGTAAAATAAACCGGGAGCACGGTTCGCTACTTGGAAAAGTGAAAGAGGTGAATGCATTGGAGAGAGAGTTGATCGAGCATATTGAAATGATAAAGCTTGCTCGTGAAGAGAATGATGCAGAGTTGGAATTGGTGGGGACTCCCTTCATCACCTAGGCATGTATTGATCTGTTTTGTTTTTTCACAATAGGGTTTTAATTAAGTAGAAAAGAGTGTTGTAGTTAGGCCCTGTTTAGGTAAACAACTTAATTAAGCCCTTATAGCATAAACACTTACCATGCTTACGAATAAGCTATTTTTTTAACAAAAAATAAAATAAAGTCAAATTGTTCTGATTTAAGTTATAAGTTGTTTTCATAAACTATCAAGAAGAGTGTGTGAAAATAAACTAAAAAGAACTTATGAACATGTATAAGTTGTTTCCATAAGCTATCCCAAACAGTCTCATAAGTGTTTATGCCAGTAGATAAGTTCAAATAAGTCAATCTAAACAGACCTTTAATAATCTAACTCATCACCTTGTAATTCAGCATAAAATTATGAAGTAGTATGAAGAAGTTGAGAGTAATACTACTGAACAATAGAGCTAGCTAGTGAGGAGTGAGGACATGGTAATAAATTTTATTGTCATTGTAAGAAAGTTTAAAAAGATAATGGATTATTTAAACATATATTGAAATGTTTGTTAGTAATAGATAGAGCTCAGCATTGTGTCATGCAGAGTGCTGACCTAAATATGGAAAGTGTGTTTTATTGTACTTTACTCTCTTTCAATGTTTGTTGTGTTAGATAGGTCCTTTCTTACTGATATATGCCGACTCATATTCATCCAGAAAATGTCTTCCTTTTCAGGAATCAACCAAAGCATTGCTTAACATGAGAAGAAATGCAGAAGAGAAAGAGCTAGAAGCATTGCTGGCTGAGGAGCAAGATTCTTGTTCTTGCTACATTGAGGTTGTAGTCATAATAGATATTTAAAAGTTGCTACTATATCCATAACCCCAATCTAGGTCTTAGAATTTTTTGCATGCTTCTTACAAGAATATCTTGCAACTTTTTTTTTTTGCCTCGTCCAGCATTAATAGGACAGTGAACATATGATCTGTGGTTATGTACGTGTGCACCTATTGACATTTGACACTGCTTGCTTCATTATTTATTAATATAGGTTCAGGCTGGGGCTGGGGGAACTGAGAGCATGGACTGGGCTGCAATGATCATGCAGATGTATAAATTATGGGCCCAGAAACGTGGATATAAAGTTACTGTAATGGAGGAAATGGCTGGTGAGATTGGAATCAAGGTTCTTCTTCTTACCATCCTCCATGTGTCACTTAAGTCTATTTTACATTTTTCCAAATAGCTCATATGCTTGGTTTACTACATACAAAGTTGTTAAATTTGCATTTAAGCATCGAGCAATTTACTGAGTGGATTTTGTTTCCATTTGGGTGAGACCTCTAGTTTAACATACTCTAGGCCTATGTGATGCTTCCCATTGTTTCTGAACAAAAAACAATTTATTTTTTCAGCGAGCTACAATCAAAGTAGATGGTGAATTTGCATTTGGATATGCCAAAGCAGAAATAGGGGTGCACAGGCTGGTGCGCATATCACCGTTTGACAGTAATAAACGCCGGCATACTTCATTTGCTGCTGTAGCTGTCATTCCAATCCTTGGCGGTGAATCTTCCCGTGTACAAATTAATGAATCTGATCTTCGAATTGAACGATTTCGTTCTGGTGGTCCTGGTGGACAGCATGCTAATACTACTGAGAGTGCTGTAAGAATAATTCATATCCCTACAGGAGTTATTGCAACTTGTCAGAATGAAAGGTATGAAATATGTGTACATATTCATGCATTGGTTTTCATGTTCTTAAACTTTGAGTTTGGTTAATTTTGAAACAGGTCACAACATTCGAATAAGGCTTCGGCAATGGCTGTTCTTCAGTCAAGATTAGACCAGCTAGAAATAACACGCCAGGCGCAGTTGAATGCACAGCATACACAATCTCTAACTGACATAACCTGGGGTAGTCAGATTCGTAGTTATGTGCTCCATGTAGGTTTGAGATTGTACATTTCTCCTCTTTTCTTGGTAGATTTTGATGATGTGAGTGTTACATTAACTATTTTATCTATGATGATACAGCCTTACCGTATGGTGAAAGATCTCAGAACTAACTACGAGGTTTCAGATCCTGACTCTGTCCTCGAGGGAGATCTAGACGGTTTCATCATGAGCTATCTATCAGCTTCTTTGGATAAAAATGAAGATGATGCTTAAATCAATCAGCTACAGGGCATGTTTTTGTGCTGAAATGGATGTGTTTGGCATTTCGAACGACTATGCGCTGGTGGCTTCCACTGTCCTTCAGTTGATGTCCTTCTTCATCAAGGTCTAGTGGAGTACAAGTATACATGTTACGTGGCTTCCCATCGGTATTTTCGCAGTCATAAATAATGATTATCTACAATTGATTGTGGAAGCAGGAGGCTCAAAAGCATTGTTATAATTGGATTGCGCTGTCCAAATAACTTACCAATACCTATGTTGTTGCCCCACATTATTCTTGGGCTTTAAGATTCATTTGTATAATATAAACTCTAGATTGCATTTGGCATTTTGATTTTTGTTTGTTCTGATAAATGGTACGAGCTGTACTTGTGGACGGCTTTGCTAACCTTGCTCAAGGTATAATGGGAACGGATAATTATATGTAATTTGCTTTTATGAGCGAAGCTGACTCATATTCTTAGAGAAAAAGACAATATAAATCTGATTAAGCCTAACCTCCTTATGGTTTATATTTTAACTTATTCTTACATTTTAATATACATTTTTATTTAAAAAAATTTAAAAAAGTAATATGGTTTATGTCTTATAGCAATTCAATTACTCTTAGAAGTATTTTATAAGTTGCTTAATCTTAAAAAGAAAAACAAGGCATTCTCTCCCCTCCAAACAACCCTTATGAAATTATTCTTTGGGGAAAAGAATCGTAACCCAGATATTGCATTGTAGCTGAGGAGGGTACATAACTCCATTTTGGAGAAAAGTTTCCAAATTATTATTTCCAAACCCCCAGTGTAAACGCACTGCCTATTGTAACTTATAAATTGCAGCCCATACCCATTTACGATGGGCCATTATGAAAGCATGGTGATTGCTCGGCCCATTTTTCTCTCTCCCTTTCTGGCAAGGGGATCGCCTGAACCTCACACCAACGATTTGTAGTTACGATTCTTCCCTCATGCAGAAAGCATTCGGTGATTCTTTAATTAAAACTTATAATTGTTAATATTAATTGTGTTATGCTCCGTTTAACTGTTTCTGCCATGCCATGGATTTCCAGAAGAAGAGAGTTCGGTTTCTTGTATTTGTCGCTACCATCATTGTTCTTAGTATCACAGGTACCTAATTTAACTCCTGCTTATTTAATTCATTAACAAATTTGGATCATTCACGTCCTGTTCAATTATTATTATCTCATCTTTATATTGGTTTTCTTGTGTCAATTAATGACAGTAATTTGGGTGAGTTTTCCTAATCAGGTTCGTTTTATTTGTGTGAAGTACTTGTGAATAAAGTCAAACATTCTTAATGAACGGTTACCTTACCACGATCTAAAAATTATTTACTCTTATAGTGTATATAAATTAAATTCAACTTAAAATCCATTGTATAACACCAAGAGTTGGCACTAATTTAGGACATGAAAGATGAATCTTTCTTTCTTTTCTAGGATGGATTGGGGTAAACAATCGTTTTAGTCTCCCAAGGAACCATTTACTTTGTGAAAATATTTGATGTTTTCATTTCTTGTGACAACGCCTTACTAATTTTAAAACTAAAATATTTGATTGCTGTCATGGATTCTACGGATTGCTTTGAGTTTGTTGTGTGAGTTAATGTTTTATGATGATATGATAATTAGTTACACAACTTCTGTTCCTTCCATCAAATGTTAACTACAGTGGTTTCCCTAGCTTTAGGTTTTCATCTTTGACTATGGAAGCCCTTCAAAATTATAATTTCTGCTTATGCTCACACACTGTTTCTCCTTTCAGCTGAAAAATGCAGGGAGCTTGTCGGCGAGAATGCGTCATCCAAGAGTGGGAAGTTTACATTCTTAAATTGCTTTGATGCAGGCACTGGAACTTTAGCATGTGGTGTCAAGGAAAGTGTGAAGTTCTATGTTAACAATATTAGATCTGCCCATGTTGAACAAGCAAGGCATATTGCAATCCAGTCTGCTCTTATTGATGCTGCTTCACAGGGTATGTCATCAACTCAATCAGAAAAGTATGCTCAGAAAGAAGGTGCAAAAGCGGCGAAATTGGCTTCTCGTAAGGCCAAGCGCATTGTAGGTCCCGTCATCTCTTCCGGATGGGACTTTTTTGAAGCTGTTTACTATGGTGGTACCTTTACAGAGGGGTTCCTTAGGGGAACTGGTACTTTGTTTGGAACTTATAGTGGTGGCTTCATGGGGGAGCAAAGGCTTGGAAGATTTGGTTATCTTGTTGGAAGTCAATTGGGAAGTTGGGTTGGAGGTAGAATAGGGCTTATGCTATATGATGTGGCTAATGGAGTGCATTTCATGTTGCAATTTGTTTAAACAGATTGAAGTGAAATTCAAGAAACATAAGTTCACTATCAAGAACGTTCTTTCAAACAGCTTGAAGATCTTTTCTTTTCCACAAAATCCCTGTTTATGACACCTAAAGAGGTTCCATTATTTGACAGTATAGATTATGAATCTATCTATAATAGGTAAGAAAACATGTGAAGATTATATCGCTGTTATTTTTTCACATTTTAATTGGATGTATATGTGTCTCTGCTCCAGTTTAGTATACAGGTCATAAATGGTTATATATATTTTAATCTTCTACAAGATATAGTGCACATTTCACTTTATACAATTTATCTTCTACATGGTGCACATGATGTCTTTTTTTTTTCTTCCTCTTAATGGAAAACCTTTTCTGCAACTAGATTACTTGCATTCCAATCTAGGTTAAATGATAGAGACCCTACTCAAGATATTTTAGTTCAGTTCCATTTCAAACTAACGTAATGTTGGTCGTTGTTTGGGGAATGGAGTATAGTTAAACGGAACTGAATAAATATATCATTTTATTGTTTGGGGACTGTAATATAGAAGGGAACAGAATTTCTATTTCATTATATATTCGATATATCTTTTTTACCCTTATTCACAAATTATAATAACTGATATATTGTTGAATTGGAGCTTATCGTTGATACACCACCAAATATAATAAACTACTAGTCTTTTTCCCTTACTGTATTGGATGACTTTTACTTATTCTGCAGTAGTATATATCGCGACAATTAACTATTAATATTAAATATAAGAAAGAACTTGTCGAAAATTAAAACGCAAGTTGCTAATATATCAATAACAAAAACCAGAGTTGCAGATAAGTCTCTTAAAATATATGTTTAAATTTTGGAGCAAAATACTGATGTAATTTACAACGTTCGATGCGATGAAGAAAAGGTTGAAGAGGGAAAACTTGATAGAGTACCGGATATTGTTTTATTGCATCACCAATAGAAATTATCACAGGGATAATTTAGTCATTTGAAAATTTTAAAATTGAATCAGTAAGTCATCCCATCTCATTCCGCTTAAATTGGGAGGCATGAAAAATTGAGGTAAGTAATAGAATAGGATTAGGGGTTGAAATAAGGTAGGTTAAACTTAGTCTATCTACTCTTAAGGTTTAATCTCGATGAAAATTTGGTATCACATGTTAGCAAATTTAAAATTTATTTTATTTTAGTATTTTTAAATAAGCAATAAGATATATCTTTAAATAGACTATGGAGTTAATATGACAATAAAATTAAGTTATATTTTGATACTTAATATGATATTTTAAAGTACCTGACTTTATATGACATCATATTTTAATTTTATTTTATAATAGTACATTTAAATATGTGAAAATTAAAAAAGATTAATATGTTTAATTTATTAAAAGTTCAATATCTAATAAAAATATCAAAATCTAATATAATAATAATAATAGTAGTAATAAAAAATATTATTTATATGTATTTAAATCAGTTGGTAATATATACTTAAAAAAAATTTATGTGACATGTAGTTTGATCTTTTTAATTAAATAGATTTTTTTAAAATTCTTGTCATTTAAATATAAATTTGATCTAATATAGAATTAGTCGTATGCCTTATAATCTGATCTATTTTCATCTCTAAATAGGATGATGTAGATACCATTATACTTCATTTCATACCATCTTTTTTTAAAATATCCAAATAATAGAATGTTATAACATTCCATTGCATATCACTTCATTTCACCTATTTTATCAATTCAAGTAAAGCTTAGATAATTCTATTATAAGAGGGAGGAGAGGAAAGTTGGTAGGCATTGAGAAATATTTTTAGAATTGGGTAGGAGAGTTTTCTGTGTTTAGAAATTTAACATCTTTAGGAATTCTTAGAATAAAAAATATAAATACATGCTACGTCATATACCAGTAGTGACAAATTTTCTTAAGGTTCGAGTGGCCATATCACCTATATTTTTTTTCATATTAGGTTTTTCTTTTCTATATATTATAATATATATATATATATATATATATATATATATTATAGATGTAAATTTTTTTTAGTATTATTGGAAGAGCCCACCTAACAAGTATATGCAACGGTTTAGTATATTATTTAATTAATATTAGTCATTTCTATAAAATTTGCTAAACTCTAATCTCATTTATCAAGTGAATCACACCATTATTTTATTTATTTATTTTAAAATATATTTCGGTAAAAAATTAACTGAATTCGAACATTAAATGGATCTTAATCTATAACCTTATAGATCTGCAGATACTAGTCCAAGACACTCCATGGATTCACATTACAGTCGAACATCATTAATTCTATTATCAAACCTACATCATTTGATCAATATCATGCCACCATTTAACCGTCTTAGGAGACAACTCATCAAAGGGTTCGTCTACATGAGATAACGTACTTTAGATGTAACATACACAATCACTTTTACTCAAATTACCTTTTATGCCTTCCAACTTTCACTAACTTAAGTGTTATAATATTTACAAATACACATCGCTAAAGTTTTGTCAACACTTGTTGTCTCCTGTTGTCACCAAAGTTTCACTCCCAATCAATATTATTATTTCCTTTACTATCCTAAGTGTTTGACAATTATGGTGTACGTGGATTGGGTTGGGTCAATTTTGACAAAATCCGATACACAAATTGATTGATTATTTTTGAGTTTGGTTGAGTTCTAAATTCGTATTTTTTTCATTTAACTCGAACCGAATCGATCCGAGCAAGAACGAGTTGGGTTGGTTTAGCAGGTTATATATAAATAGTAATCTGTTTTTTATTTTAAGGGAGAAACATAAGTAACAACAATAATAATTTAATTAAATAAAAATATATTTAATACTTGAAAGTCTAAAAAACTATAAAATATCAATAACATTATTCAATTCTTTAAAAAAACCAACAACCTCTCACATAAATAAAATAAATCCAACAATCTTCAAATACATAAATAATTTCAACAAGTTTCAAATACATATGTAAAACCAACCGTAAATTTAACAATCTTCAAATACACTATTTTCATCATTACACACAATCCACCAACCATTTTAGTTTAACAATGAGTGGCGGATCTTGAACTAATTAAACTATTGAGGTGGCCAATTTTTTTAAATTTTAATAGATAGATAAATAAAAAGTATAATATTGTACTGTATATAAGAATTTTTAATTGTAAATTTACAAAAATATAGTGAAGAAGTATAGTAAATCAAATTTTAGTTGACATTTTTAATAATTAAAAATTAGTTGTAATTGAGGTTGAAAATTTATTTTATTTTAGAGATGTAGTAGTTGTTTTTGTAATTTTTTGTATAAATTATTCCCTCCGATTTAAAAAAGATACAGTTTAGAAATTAGATATAACTTTTATCAGTAGATATATGAGATTACACAATGACACGTACAAAACTGAAGGTGGACCTGTTCAAAATCTCAAGAAGAAGATGAAAAAGAAGAGTAATGAATCCGGTTGTATTCTTAGACGGCCAAACAAACTTAAAAAAAAAAGAAGAAAAAACTAATTATCTGTCTACGATTTAAATTATTGAATTCATTATTTGAACTAAATATAAACGGGTCGGATCATATCCAAAAGTGACCGAATACGAAAAGAAAAATTTGATTGAGTTGACAATGGTTGATATTAATTAGTGGATAAATGCTAACTTTTGTTGTTAGGGAAATTAGAGGTTCCGTAGCCGGAAGAAGCAACTAAACAAAACACTGCCCAAAAGCCATAATATCTGTAGCTGTTGTATGACGATAGGGCATTACTGAGAGGATAAGTGGGGTCCTTGTGCCACACGCAATCGTGTGGTTGTCACACTTCCTATCCATAAAAACAAATTGTTAAGTATATTTGACTTGATTCACAACCAACCAATGTGCTATTATTTTCTGCAGCAATCCTTGTCTTACTAAAGCAATAAAAAATAGTATGGGACTACCGAAAGCCAGACGAATACATCAAACTCACCAAAAATATCTTTGCACAAAAGTATTTTTATTTTATTTTTTCTGCTTACGTAAAAAAATTCTATATTTAAAAATTTGATTAAAATAATAAAAACTTTGAGGGCACAAATCTAATCCGGGAAAAAAATAAAAAAAACTTGTTAATTGTTTTTATTTTTTATTTTTTCTCTATGTCTTTACACCCTCTTTTATACTAAAAAATACAAGATAAAAAATAAATATATTAATGAGGGTTACAAATTTCACTTATTGAAAGATATTAATATTTTTAATTTTTTAAATTTCAAAATAATTTTAAATAACTTTTGATTTTGATAAAAATAAACTCATTCACAATCATCACTCCAAATGTCATTCAAGATACACGATAACAAACGATTGAGTTGTGAATTTGCCCAACAGATATTTGATGATCTACAACATATTGATTTCTAGTTTAATTCTTTGTCAATGTATCACTACAAATACCAATATTACGCATTTGAGGAATTACATTTTATGATCCGCACCTGCAACAAGTGGAAGGTCGAAACAAGGTCATTTGCAAATGATTATGTGATCATTAATGGAGAAAATACTTACATTAAAATAAAAAAATATACTTTTAAATAAAAATACCTTTACATTTTTTATTTCTAAAGAGTTTAATAAACATATATTAATAATGTAAAGCAATTTTCCACTATCATCTAATGAAAAATCATCATTTTACCATGTCACACTACACATTAATACGCTCATTAAATACTAGTGTAAACAATCAATGTATCTCTTATTTACTTTCTTTTTACATTATAAATTTATTTATAATTATTATGAAGCATAATTAATGTGTACACTAAGTATATATGTATCTTAAACTAACAAATTCGTTGTAAGAAAAACAAAATTAACAAATTCAACTTTATTTTCAGGAGCATCTTTGATTTGATTTGACAACCAAACCAAGTGTATTTGCACTATTCTCCCATCAGCGTCGAGTTATATCGCATTTGATGCTGATAATTGATGCACATTCCCATATAAAACACATATCTATCTATAATTGATGCACATTCCCAAACTCTATTTTTACCCTAAACATGTCTTCATTTCATCCTTCCAATTTGAGCTACAAAGAGGTCCCATTTCCTACATCTTCTATATATTATACTAATAACCCCTCTATTTAATATTATTTGACTAATAAATATATTTCCTCATCCTTTTTCCAATAAAAAGTTTAAACAAATTTTATTATTTTTTGCAAGGAAGTCAACACGAGAGAAATCTACAACTGTTGCTTGTACGAAATATCGAATATTGCTTGCACGAAATAAGGGGAATCAAAACACATTTGCACCATTCAGATTGATGAGGAAAAAGAGGAATCGATAATCTTAAAAATAGGGATATGATAAAAAAAGAAGGTATTATTTTAAGTAAAAAATTCAAAGTTCGGCGTATATAATAATATAAATGAAAATCAGGATATATTATATATATATAAAAAAATGGCCCTCATCAATTACAAAACTTATATTATTGCACTACATGCACAATCTAATAACTGATCATGAATAAAAATATAAAATTATTACTATATTTTTTATTTTAAAAAAAAATGACAATTACATCGTAATTAATTAAAAGATAATAAATTTTATTATAATTAACTTACACAATTATAAAATTGAATTCAAATTTGGACAAAACGTCAGTATAATAACAATATTACATTTGTCAGTTGAGTTTGAACTTTAGTGACATAAAGTTAATTATTTTATTTATTATTTTTTAGATATATTGAATGTCAGGATAATCAAATTCAGATATATATTTTCAAGTGCTCATCTCTTATATCTATAGTGTCTTTATAGCATCCAAAAAGATATATAAATTGGTCTCAAAATATATACAAAATTGATTGAAAGAAAGTTGACAGACAGTTTTCTATAATTAATTTTTGTTTATATTTTAAATTTATAATTAATTTTTATTTATATTTTAAATCGGATAGAAGACTATATTCCATAACCACGAGGGAAGAAAATATTGACTAGGAAAGAAAAAATTTAAGAACATCAATTTAAGTTATAAGTGCTTATTTTTTTCATAACTTAATTGAAGCTTACACAAATTCTACCCATTAGGCCATTGTGGTTCGGAAGGGCAAATGAATTTTACACAATATAGTAAACATGTTAATTAAAAAAGTTTGGGAATGGCGGTCTCACAATTTATATATTATTTTCAAAATCCTATATAAATTAGAAATATAGTGCTTCAATTAATACAAATAAGTTTATATATATTTTTAAAATCTAATTTAATTGATAAAAGTCGATATTATTAGATTTTATATCATATTTAAATTTAAACACACTGTATGTCATATTTCAAGTTCAAAATTAATTTTTTTTTACCATTCCATTTACACACAAAAATATACATAAGTTTATTGAGTTAAGAAAAATTCCAATTTAGTTCATGAAGTTGTAAAATGAGTCAATCTTATGTTCCACGTTATGATAATTTTGACTTTTCATTTTTAAAGATGATAATTTTAACTTGATTATAAAATTTGTAGAAATTTATCAAATTAATCTGCAGTTCATGAATTTGTAAGAGTTTGCCAATCTTACACTACACATATATATTTTTCCAAACACCCTTATAAAAAATATTGAAAATCTAATAAAAATATTTGTCAATACTATATTACTAATAACAAAAACAAAAATACAGTAGAACACTAATATAGAAATCATAAAAATTAATTTGAAGTAATTAAGATATAAATCATTCTAAAGTTATTTGTGATTTAGCCACAGGGTATTTTTACCATTTTACATTAACTTAAAAATAAAATTCTCAAATGTAAAATTTAAACAATTAAAGAAAAAACCACATAATTTTTAATTTTTATAACTAATATAAATTTTGAATTAATTTAACCTTATTAATACATTTGTGCCGTACCCATTTCTTTATGATAAATATTACAATAAATAATTTACACAATTGTAAATTTTTAAATTTTAATTTAATAATATCCCGTGAACAAATACCCACTTCTTCTGATCAGTACCAAAGAAATTTCAAAAAAATATAATATAAACCATGCAAGTGTGAAACCAAATGATTTTTGGAATCAAAGACGAGTCAAATTAATATAAAAAAGATTCTTCGTGTGTTTTCATTGAGGAAAAAAGAAAGAAAGATTGAAAAGGCATGACGTGTCTCATTTTTATTTTTGTTTTTGCTTAAAATGATGTGTCTCATTTCTTTTTACTATGAAAATTGATGATTTATTATTCTTAAAAATATCAATATATATAACTATTTTGGATATGAAAACTATGTCTTCTTACAATTTTGTATGTTTTTAACAACAATTTTGTATGTTGAAATATTCATAATTTATTAAAAGATTTGATTTATATGTTCAATTTATTTATATTTTGTCCACATGCATTTTCTTTCTTACATTTTTTTCTTAACAATTAGTTTATATTTTTGAACTTTTTTGACAATTTTTTTTGTTAGTCTTATGTCTCTCAGTTGTTTTTCTTTTCTTTTTTTATAATAAATTTTTAGTTTAAAATAATTAAATCTCTTAATACAGTTATTTGTAAAATTGTTTTAGGAACTAATGTAGTAAATGACATGATATTATATAATTTAATCGAATGTGTGTGTAGATTTTTTTACAATAATACAATTGACAATGATATTTAAAACTTCAATAAATAAATTCGAAAATCAATTTAAAATTCAAATTAGATTCTTATCAACTCTAAGTTGATAGGTTTATTGATTCATTTCACTAATCGTAAAAACTTAAACAAGAATTGCAAAATAATAAAATAGAAAAATAAAGTCATAAAAAAGAAATACTTGAATTAACGTGGAATATGAACATATATTAGCATTCGAAAAATCAAACAGATTGAGAATCCGAACATAGTGGATATGTACATCTTTTAAACAAATTTTTGAATGATTTGGTTGTCCCCTAAAACTGAAAATAAAAACTCCTATTTATAAGGTAATTAAATGTTACAACGGCTAGTCCTTGTTGAACATGTCCGATGTGTTTTTCTTTCAACTTCTTTAACTGTTTTTATAGCTTATTTACTTAGTTTCTAATGTGAAATTTTTTCCAAGCATCAACATTTAAAAACCCGTGTTTTTCATTTGTCTCTTAAGTCTTGATGCCTTATATTTTGCTCGAACTTTTGTTATTCTGAGCTTCAAGTCACTTGTTCGAATCTTATCCTCTAAGTTTCACACCTTTACGTAACGATTTTTATGATAAATTTCTACTCGAACTATTGAATCTTATATATAACAAATACATATAAATTAATTGCTTTATTTAATATATGTATTGTTATATATAATTAAATAAAAGACTCTCGAGTTTTTATTTTTTATTTTATTTTTAATATATAGTCTTAGTTTTAATTTCCAAAGACATGCAACATAAAGTTGATCCAAATTGAATTCTTACATCTCAACCCACGCACCTAGAATATTCTAGAAATTTATTTTGATCGTGTAGTCATAATTAATTAGATGACAACATACATATCATAATGAAATCTACAAGAATTGCAAGATCCTCAACCAACTTTTCCAATATTTATATCAATAATACTATTTTTAGTGGAAAAGAACCCAGAAAACAAGAACAAAAAATAAAAGTCTTGTGAAAACAATGTATTACTATATAACGATATTTTTTCTTCTTGACAAAACTTATATATATATATATATATATATATATATATGAGGTATTCTTCCTTCAAAAGCAATGTAAATACAATTTATTTATTTGAAGTTACTTACTCACATAGTATTCTTACCAATTTGATGGTTGAATTGCTTGTAGTCCATCGCCTCCGCCAGAGAATAGGTCTAAGCTACAACCATCATTCATAATCTATTTCATATCATTTGTGTCGATTGTGAAAATTGAGGACCTAAATCACTCACAGTGATAAATTTTTTGCCCCATTCACCTTGACTGAGAGCTAAAGTTATGGTATACTAAAAAAAATTTCATTACTTGAGAATCAAATTGAAAATTTATGAACACTCGTACTCTTCATTCATTAACTAATTCATTTTAGCCAAGGATAAAATTATGAACATTTATAAAGGCCTAAAAGAGAATTGTCTCCAAAAAGTTGTGCAAAAACTGAAGTCGGAACAAAATATTTTTTTTAGTTTTTATAAATTTAGTTTGCTGTAGTTTTTAAATAGTTTATAAAAAAAAAACTATTTTCATACACGTACTTTTGTCCATTGAAATTAAAAAGTATCAGGAATTTTGTATTTGAATTACATAGGTTATTTTAAAGATCATTCTAATTTATTGAAAACTTCAAGAAAAATATATTGTTCTATAAATTGGATACCATAAATCTAGAGAGAGGTTATTACATATTTATTATTTTTAAGTAATATTTTAATAAATAAATGTTAGATATTGTTATGCTAAATGATTTTACAGTTATGTGAATTAATTACGATATTGATTAAAAAAAAAATTAACATTTAATAATTCAAATATTCATTATTAGAAATTTTAACATGATAAAACTTATACTTTTTTTTTAAAATAAAAGCATTTTTAAAAATGAATTTTATAAAGAAGTTCTGAAAATAGCTTTTTATTTTAGTGATTTTTAATTTTTTTTAAAATATAACAAATAGATGAAATACTTTAAATAATCATTTAAAATAAATTATTTAAACTAATATTTTTTTTGATTTTTTTTTAAGATTATCTTTTAAATAAAAAACATTTTAAAAAAATCAATAAACCAACTCAATATATCTACTAGTATATTTCCTGCCACCAAACCAAAAGCTATATCTCGTTACAATATATGTTAGTATATATATTTTTTTTGGTTAGGATTCTAAAATCTTTCATCCGCCGAATAAGAATATTTTAAAACAAAATTGTACATACCGAAAACAAGATGACAATGTTGATGATGTCTTTGAAGTAAATATATAGTTGACTTTTTTAAATATAATTATCTGTTTTAATTGTAATTTTGATCATCTATTTTTATAAATTTATGAAATTGATCATTTATTGTTTAAAGTAGATAGTTTGTCTTTTCATAATATTTTAAATTAAAAAATGACAATTTAACATATATTAAATGATGTGATATATGATTTTATGATATAAAATCATTTAGATGTATGAATTATTCACATGTCATTAATTAAATTATAAATATAATATTTTTTTTTTGAAGTTTAAAGTTAAATTTTTATAAAATTTTATCATAATTTTATTAGTGTTAATCATTCTATATCATTGTATTATGTGTCACGTTATTTAAAATATGTCACATTTTTTTTTATATAAAAAAATCAAAATTAGTGACTAAAACAATCACATATTAAAATAGATGAATCAATTCTATAAATTGATAAAAATAGAGACTCAAACTGCAATTAAATTTAACCATTTTTAACGCTACTCTTTTTTAACAACTTTTTTTTATCACTACACTAATTAACATATTTAAAAAAATTATGAATTCATGTTAATATGACCTATGAAATCTTTTTTACACCTCCTATAAAATCTTATTGATATTATATAAACAATGTTTAAACAACTTAGTTAATATCAAACGATGTTGATTAAAAACATTTCTCGCACTACTATATAAACAACACAATTTAAATTCATTTTCAAAACTCAAAATTATTAAAGTATTATTTTTTTAAAATAAATAATTTTTATATAAATTTAATTTTTTTAAATATTTTTTGTGAATTTTGTCGTTCGATATTAGATTTTATATCTAATGACGATGTTCATTTAATTTAATATAAAATATCAATTTTGATCAATTAAAAATTCAATTAATTAATAACTTTTTTCATCAACCTTATACATTAAAAACATAGATATTCTAATAACTTTAATTTTGTCTCATTAAATATTTTTTATAGAATATTCATTATTTAAAGGGGGTGATCATTGTGGACTCCACAGTTGCACATAAATATTGACTCCTCCCCATGGCCTAGTTATGTGGGTTTTCTCAAACTAAGTCTTCGTATACCATAGCCTCAGAGTGTCGACATGGTTTGCCAAGAAGATTTGTTGATTGAAAAAGTGTGTGACTTGTATGAACAAATTTCAAGTCTCGAGTCTCTCAAACCTTGCAAAAATGTCGACATGCTTTTCACCGAACTTGTCCTCACATGCATGCCACCTAGTCCCATAGATGTCACCAACCTCCCTAAAAATATTCAAGAAAAAAGGTCCCATCTTATAAGGCTATGTGGTGAAGCTGAAGGTTATTTGGAGAGACACTACTCATCCATTTTAGGCTCATACCAAAACCCTCTTCAACATCTTCATATTTTTCCTTACTATTCAAACTACCTTAAACTTGGTCTCCTTGAGTTTTCTATCCTTAGCCAACACTCCACACACGTCCCAAACAAAATTGCTTTTATAGGTTCGGGTCCTCTTCCTCTTACTTCAATTGTTTTGGCTTCAAATCATTTACCTTCAACCACTTTTCACAATTATGACATAGACCCTTTAGCCAATTCAAGTGCTATGCACTTGGTTTCCTCTGACCCTGATTTGTCAAACCGTATGGTTTTTCACACCAATGACATATTGGATGTGTCAAATGATTTAAAAGACTATGAAGTTGTTTACTTGGCAGCCCTTGTCGGTATGGACAACATCGAAAAGAATCGAATCATTGATCACTTGGGTAAGCACATGGCACCAGGATCACTTCTTATGTTAAGGAGTGCTCACGGAGCTCGTGCTTTTCTCTATCCAGTTGTTGAACCTTCTGATCTTCGAGACTTTGAAGTCATCTCAGTGTTCCATCCTATGGACGAGGTTATCAATTCAATTGTCATATCACGTAAGTATAGTATGCCTATACGCCCGCTTGATCAAGGCCTTGGTTCCATGATTCTACCAAACAAGTGTTCTGAAATTCAAGTCTTCAACCCTCTTATGGGCCTCAACCATGGGAATATGATCGAGGAATTGACCATTAATGAGGACTAAACTCTATCCCTGGCTGATTTATTTTATATAATTACTACTTAATTATATACATATACTTAATTAGTGTCTCTAGCACATGCTAGCTAGCTTGGATGAGGATTGGGTCATGTCATTACACTTTAGTTATAATATGTTTCTATTTATGCCTTCAAGTGCTTTGTATCTCATGGAGCACAACATATGATATTCACAATGTTGTTCTTAAATTTTCAATAAATATATATAAAAGAGATTATATGTTTTAGATCGAGTTCCTTCAAGCAAGCCGTATATAAGGGCATGCATACTAGCATATATTGTGTACAATTTGTTGCAAAACAACCTTGCTCATCCCTGTTGCTACAAAAACTCAATTAAAGTATATGAAGTACAAAATATTTATTAATTGGAATTGTAAGGTATTTGTTTTAAGAGATAATACTTATGATCATTCATCTTATTTTTTGAGTACTATTTTTCCAAGGATTGCTTTGTGAAATAATCTCTTTTGATGGTGGTATTTTTTACACGAGGATCATTATCATGCGAAATTTGTAGTTTAATAACTTTATCTTGTTTAAAACATGTATATTATAAATCTTATTTAAACATGTATATAAGGTATAGAGTATAGTATTTTATGTGATATAGTATTTTATGTGAGAGCTTTGACATAACACAAGCATGAGCGGATCTTAGTTATGATAAGAGGAGGTTACGGTCTCCCAAAATTTTCTTCTTTGATAAAAATAAGTATACCTACAATAATATTTATCTATAATATATAATATATAATATATATATATATATATATATATATATATATA
>NC_021162.2:74395501-74399313 GCF_000331145.2 Cicer arietinum
TCCAATGTCTTGTAAATAATATTAAATTATATAGTAGCTTAGTGGTAATAAATGTTTTCGTACATTTTATGTCCATGGTTCAAATCTCCATGAGACTAATTTTTGATATTGGCCCCCAATAAAACTTGTATGAGACTGATTTTTGAAAGTTCAAACAAAATTTTAAACAAATTTGTCAAATATGCATATATCAGAGGTGCTTTTGTTACTATTTGACTTGATTGATTTAACTTCATTGATTTCAATTTCAATCAAATAGAAAATGAAATTCATCCATTCGTCTCTATTCAATTTGGAAACAATATTGCTCATCAAAACAAAAACATATTTGTTTGCTTTTAAAAGATGCCTACTTATCTTCCTTTTTCAAGGTACAAATTTTTTTAAGAGGTTTTTCAAGGTACGTAATTGATCTATCAATGATTGTACGTATTTGGTTGTAAAATTTACGTGGATGACATATTTAGATACCTTTGGCCCAAGAAAACCAATAGAGGAAGCATTAAGGATATCATAAATGCTAATGTTAATGAAAGTTGATGAAGAATCTAAAAAATATCTAGCTTAATTATAAAGTGGAGAGAACTTATTTTTGTTGGGTTATAATCATCAACAATATATCTTTTTTGAGTATATAGGAAGACAATGATGAAAGATATTTTTGCCAATTAGTTCCTAAGCTAGCTTGTTTGAAAAACATCAAAATTAATGAGTTAGAAGATACACGTTTGAGTTTCTAAAGTATAATTTAATTCAATCAATTTTAGCATCAACCACATTTTTATAAATTATTCTCACAAGCTTTTAATCAATCTAACAAGTGTTTATTTTACTTCAAATAAATCAATGTAAATAGATCTACATTCTATAATGATAATTATATTGAATCATCTTCACCAAATATTCCTTCCACTCCATGTCTCTCTCATCAATTCTTTTTATTTTTCGTAAATATTTTTTTAATGAATTGATGAGACAGATAGAAAAATAGATATAGTATAAATTAATATTTAATGTAGAGATTCATTTTCGATAATAATATTTTTAAATAATATAAAATTAGTTTTTCGTAGTTGTTTGTCATTTTTATAACACTTTACATTTTGACAATTAATTAGTACTGTTATGATGTCCACAATTATAAGAATAATTTTCAAAAATTAATACTACACATAATCAACAAATTAATTTAGACTCACTAAATGAATTACTTTTTTTAATACCAAATAAATGTATTAAGGAGCATTTCCTCCAAATCTATTTATAAAACTAATGTACATGTATTAATAAAATTGGTTAACCTCGTTAAAAATGAAGTGAATTTACTAAAATTCATTTTTCCCATTTTAAAATTATGTTTGTTTTAATAGTCATAGAGGAACGTTCGCAGAAAATGCAAATAAATTTGATGGAAAACTAACTAAGTTGAGCTATCTACACCACTCTCATTTCTTTTTATTTAAATAAATATTGATTTTTACATAATTTTAGTTTTAGTTTTGTATTATATTTATATTTTAATTTACATTAATAAATTAATTTCGACTAATTATAAATTCAAGTAATATATTTGACATAATCAACTTTAAAAATTTGAAAACATGAATATTTCAAATATTTTAATTGTCATATTTATAAATATTTTTACCGTTTTATATTATTAACATCAATATTACGAATGTTTTAAGTTATAGTTCAATTGAAAAATACTGTTAAATTAGATATATTTTCTTATGTTCAAATTGACATCTCGTGTGAATTAATTACCGTAAAATTTATTATATTTTTAATATAAAAAATATCAATGTTATGAATTTATTTATTAGTATTTTTACTATTTTCAATTTTAACTAATTTGAATATAAATTTGTGTGATTATCAATATATGGTAACATTTTGAATTGAGTGAATTAATATAGCTATTTTTTAAGTAAAAATAAATAAAATAAAAATTGTATAATGAGAGTGGAAAAAGAAAATGAATGAAAAACATGTTAGTGGTCACGAAACAGATAAGGCAGCCTCGAAATTTTCTTCCCTGACACAGTTAGCTTCCCACCCATACCATACCATACCATACCATACCATCATTCCGTGCAAGAAATTCAAAAATTAGTTTAGGAGTTCTTAGGATAAAAATTATAAATACATGCTGCGGTATCTATCAATTGTGACAATTTTTCTTGAGGTTCGGGTGGCTATAATCCCCTTAAATTTTTTTAATATCAGTTTTTTTTGTACACAAGTATTTCGCACAATTATATTAAATTGGAGATGGCACAATAGTAAATTAGAGGTTACAACTAAAATTAAAATAATCATTTCACCAACAAAATAATTCACAACAACTGTATACAAAACGGTTTAATATATATTTTAATTAATATTAGTCGTTTTTATAAAACTTGTCGAGCTCCAATCTAGTCTATCAAATAAATCATACTAGTTATCTCCTGTTGTCACCAAAGTTCCACTCCCTATCAATATTATTATTTCCTTTACTATATCCTAAGTGTTTGACAATGTTTTATATTAATTACTGGTTTAATGCTAAGTGTCGTTGTTAGGGGCAATTAGAGGTTGCGTAACTGGTTCTTGTAACGAATCAATGGAAAGAGCAAATAAACAAAACACTGACCTTTGGCCCAAAAGCCATAACATCTGTAGCTGTTGTATGACGAGAGGCATCACTGTGAGAGGATAAGTGGGGTCCTTGTGCCACACGCAATCGTGTGGTTGTCGCACTTCTTATGCATAAAAACAAATTGTTAAGTATATTTGACTTGATTCACAACCAACCAATGTGCTATTATTTTCTGCAGCAATCCTTGTCTTACGTAAAGCAATAAAAAATAGAATGGGACTACCGAAAGCTAGGCGAATACACAATCAAACTCACCCAAAAAAAAAAAATCCTTGCACAAAAGTATTTTTATTTTATTTTTTCTGCTTACGTAAAAAAATTCTATATTTTAAAATTTGATCAAAATAATAAAAACTTTGAGGGTACAAATCTAATTCGGGAAAAAGAAATAAAAAAAAACTTATTAATTGTGTTATTATTATTTATCTACGTCTTTAAATACTCTTTTCTACTAAAAAATACAAGATATAAAATAAATATATTAATGAGTGTTACAAATTTCACTTATTAAAAGATATTATTATTTTTTACTTTTTAGATTTTAAGACAACTTTAGATAACTTTTAATTTTGATCAAGGTAAACTCATTAACAATCATCACTCTAAAAGTCATTCAAAGTACACAATATCAACAACCGTTCGAGTTGTGAATTGTCCGATAGAAATTTGATATATAACAAATACATATAAATTAATTGCTTTATTGAATATATGTATTAGTATATATAATTAAGTAAAAGACTCTCGAGTTTTTTTTAATATATAGTCTTAGTTTTAACTCTTAAAGACATGCATTGACACAAGGTTGATCCGAATTGAATTCTTACATCTCAATTCATGCACATAGAATATTTTAGAAATTTATTTTGATCGTGTATTCTTAATTAGACGACGATATGCATATCATAATGAACTAACTTTTCCAATATTTTACATCAATAATACTATTTTTAGGGGAAAACCCCCAAGAAAACAAGAATAAAAAATAAAAGTTTAGAGAAAGCAATGTAGTACTATAAATAAATAAAAAATCGTTATATATTAGTAGATTGCTTTCACTAGACTTTTATTTTCATATTGTCTTGGAGTTTTCTCCCTAAAAATATTATTATTGATACAAAATATTGAGAAAGTTAGTTGAATATATATATATATATATATATATATA
>NC_021162.2:74399416-74435263 GCF_000331145.2 Cicer arietinum
CTGTGTGTGTGAGAGAGAGAGAGATATTTGGAGTTTGTAACATGCACATTTTTTTAATTATTATTAATAATATGTGAAATATATTTTTATTTATTTTTTTAATAATTTATATTGTGGTCGTTATTATTATAGTTTTTATTCAATTATTATTTTTAAAAAATATATATGTGTATAATGATTTATTTAATTTGATTGGATATTTTGGTAAAAATTTGAAAAAAAATATTTATAATAATGACACGATTTAATTATTTCTAGAAAACAAAAACAATATATATAAATTAAAAATAGGCAATGAAAACAAATGCCTATAATTTAGGAAGTGAGATATAGAATAGCAACTTCCATAACACTTCAGCTCCCATAGATGTCACCAACCTCCCTAAAAATATTCAAGAAAAAAGGTCCCATCTTATAAGGCTATGTGGTGAAGCTGAAGGTTATTTGGAGAGACACTACTCATCCATTTTAGGCTCATACCAAAACCCTCTTCAACATCTTCATATTTTTTCTTACTATTCAAACGACCTTATACTTGGTCTCCTTGAGTTTTCTATCCTTAGCCAACACTCCACACACACGTCCCAAACAAAATTGCTTTTATAGGTTCAGGTCCTCTTCCTCTTACTTCAATTGTTTTGGCTTCAAATCATTTACCTTCAACCACTTTTCACAACTATGACATAGACCCTTTAGCCAATTCAAGTGCTACACACTTGATTTCCTCTTACCATGATTTGTCAAAAGGTATGGTTTTTCACACCAATGACATATTGGATGTGTCAAATGATTTGAAAGACTATAAAGTTGTTTACTTGACAACCCTTGTGAGTATGGACAACGTCGAAAAGAATCGAATAATTGATCACTTGGATAAGCACATGACACCAGGAGCACTTCTTATGTTAAGGAGTGCTCCCGAAGCTCATACTTTTCTCTATCCAGTTGTTGAATATTATGATTTTCGAGACTTTGAAGTCATCTATGTGTTCCATCCTATAGACGAAGTTATCAACTCTGTTGTCATATAACTTAAGTATAGTATGTCTATACACTCACTTCATCAAGGCCTTGGTTCCATGACAAGTGTTCTGAAATTCAAGTCTTCAACTCTCTCTCTTATGGGCCTCAACCATGGGAATATGATGGAGGAATTGACCATTAATGAGGACTAAACTCTATCCCTTGCTGATTTTCTTTATATAGCTACTACTAATTAATTATATACATATACTGAATCAGTGTCTCTAGCACATGCTAGTTAGCTTGGATGAGGATTGGGTCATGTAATTACACTTTAGTTATAATATGTTTCTATTTAATGCCTTCAAGTGCTTTGTATCTCATGGAGCACAACATATGATATTCACAATGTTGTTCTTAAATTTTCAATAAATATATATGTTTTAGACCGAGTTCCTTCAAGCAAGCCGTATATTATAAGGGCATGCAGACTAGCATATCTTGTGTACAATTTGTTGCAAACAACCTTGCTCATCCTTGTTGCTACAAAAACTCAACTGAAGTATATGAAGTACAAAATATATATTAATTGGAATGTAAAGTATTTTTTTAAGAGATAATACTTATGATCATTCATCTTATTTTTTGAGTACTATTTTTCTAAGGATTGCTTTGTGAAATAATCTCTTTTGATCGTGGTATTTTGTACATGAGGATCATTATGCGAAATTTGTAAAGTTTTTAACAACTTTTTCTTGTTTAAAACATGTATATTATAAATCTTATTTAAACATCTATATAAGCTATAGACTATAGTATTTTATGTGAGAACATTGACATAAGTAAAGCTCAAACAGAACTTTCAACTAATTTGCAAATATGCATATAAAAGAGGTGCTTTTGCTACGGTTTGACTTGTTTGATTTAACTTCATTGATTTCAATTTCAATCAATCGGAAAATGAAATTCCTCCGTTTGTCTCTATTCAATTTGGAAACAATATTGCCCGTCTAATAAAAAACGTCTCTGTTTGCTTTTATCTTCCTTTTTCACGGTACACATTTTTTTTTTAAAGATGTTTTTCAAGTTACGTAATTGATCTATCAATGATTGTACGTATTTGGTTGTAAAATTTATGTGGATGACATATTTAGATACCTTTGACCCAAGAAAATTAAGCCAATAGAGGAAGCATTAAGGATATCATAAATGCTAATATTTAAGAAAGTTGCCGAAGAACCTTAAAATATTCAGCTTATGGATGGATCTTATTTTTGTTGGGTTATAATCATCAACAATATATCTTTTTGAGTTTATCGGAAGACAATGGAGAAATATATTTTGACAATTAATTTCTGAACTTGTTTGAAAAAAATCAAAATTAATGTGAATTATCCGAGTTTCTAAAATATAATTCAATTCAATCGATTTTAGCATCAATCATAGTTTCATACATTATTTTTATAAACTTTTACTTCTGATACATCTATGTAAAGTTTTGAAACTTTTCTATTTCGAAAGTTTCGAAAATTTTAGAATTTTCTATTTCCGAAGTTTCGAACATTTTGATGTTTTCTGGAAATTTATACTTCAAAAGTTTCGAATTAGTGGAAACCTTCGAAAATATGAGAAATTGTGTTTCGAAGATTTCAACTTGTTAAAAAGTTTCGAAAGTTTTTATAAAAATTGGAAAATTACGTTTCGAAACTTTTAAATTGATCAAAAATTTCGATATTTTTAATAAATTCTATTTTCATGATTATCAAAAGTTTCCAAAATATACAAAAAAAACTCACTTTTATTTTTTTATTTTTTGAAATAAGAGATGAATAATGGAGTGGTAATTTTTTTTTGAATATTTTATATATAAAAAAAGACAAAATTACTTTTTTTAATACCAAATAAATGGATTAAGGAGTATTTCTTCCAAACCTATTTATAAGCAAAACTAACGTACACGTATTAATAAAATTGGTTAAACTCGTTAAAAATGAAGTGAACTTACTGGTTTCTTTTTTCATTTTAAAATTATGTTAGTTTTAATACTCATAAATGAATGTTGGCATATATGCGAGTAAATTTAGTGGAAAACTAACTAAGTTGAGCTATCCACACCACTCTCATTTCCTTTTATTTAAATAAATGCTTTTTACATAATTTTAGTTTTTGTATTATGTTTATATTTTGGTTTAAATTAATAGATTAATTTTGATTAATTATAAATTAAAGTAATAATGTTAACATAATCAACCTTATAAATTTAAAAATATGAAGATTCTAAATATTTTAAGTGTCATATTTATATTTTTACAATTTTATATTATTAATATTAATGTTATGAGTGTTTTAAATCTTAATTCAACTAAAAAATCATGTTAACTCAGCTCTTATTAGGCTATCGACTATTGTGTGATTATCGATATATGGTAACACTTTGAATTGAGTGAATTAATGCATCTGTTCTTTAAGTAAAAAGAAAAAAGAAAAAAATCGAAAAAGAAAATGAATGAAAAACATGTTAGTGGTCACGAAACAGATAAGGCAAGCCACGAAAATTTCTTCCCTGACACAGTTCGCTTCCCACCCCACCCATACCATACTATCATTCCGTGCAAGAAATTCAAAAGCATTACATGAATTTGTGATAATAAAATTAAAATATATTATCGAATAAGTTGAGTTGAGTGATTCAGCATGGCCATGGCCATGGCCACCACTACCATGCCCTTTCAAACAACATCACGCGTACTCACCACAACCAACTTCCTCTTCTCCTCCAATCTCAAACCTTCTCGGTTCTTCCATTTCCATTCAAAACGCTTCGTTTTGACGCCGAGACTTGCGGTGAAAGCTTGCGCGACGAATGTTGAAGAGAAGAACGTTGCTGCAATATCAGGAGAATGGGGGAAGGTTTCTGCTGTGTTGTTTGATATGGACGGTGTGCTCTGTAACAGTGAGGAACCTTCTAGGAGAGCTGGTGTCGATGTGTTCGCTGAGATCGGCGTTCCAGTCACTGTCGACGATTTTGTGCCATTCATGGGAACTGGTACGCTTGATATTTAGCACTTATCTTAACAATTACCAAAGCCTTTTCGCAGTTAAGAGTAATTAATTAATAATTGGATGATGAAATCTTAAGCCAATTTTGGTAGATTCTAGAGATTACATGATAGGATACTTGCAGTATGTTTGAATTGACTTAATTGAATTTATATAACACTTGTGAGAATATTTATGGAAACGGCTTATAGCATGTCTATGAACTGTTTTCAGCTTAGTTCTATAAATTCTTGTATAACTTATGAAAACAACTTATAATTTATATGAAAATAGTCTGATTTTAGTTTATCAAATAGAAAATTTAAAATAGTTTATACAAGAACGTTTGGATTAAGCTGTTTATCCAAAGAGTACACTTATAGTTATACATTCACACTTCACTTTCCATCCAATATCACACACTGAAAACAAAATGCGGTGTTTTTTAATTTAATTTCGAGATTATACAGAGTTAGCAAACAATTAAATTAAATGCGGTAGCATCTCCTATCATACAACCAGATAAAAAGAGCAAAAAGAGAAAATTAAGAGAATGTCTGTCATGTAATTCCATTAACGGTATACTGGATGTAACACGAAGGGTGAATGTATTCTCCTTGTGTTTGTACCATGTAGGTTATAGTTTTACTGCTTTTTTTGTTTGCGTTTATCTAATTTTTTTTCTTTTGACAAGCAACATTTGTTTTATTGAGTTGCTTATTTGATTATTAAGCTTATAATATTCATTGCTTCATTTTAAACATGAAAGGAGAAGCAAACTTTTTGGGAGGTGTTGCCTCTGTTAAGGGAGTTAAAGGATTCAATCCTGAAGCTGCAAAAAAGAGGTTCTTTGAAATATATCTGGACAAGGTAAAAGGTGTATATTTCGCGTGTTGCCACTTTTTATTTATTTTACTCTTTCTTGCTTAAACCCTTAAGTATTGTCATTTACCTCAGTATGCAAAGCCAGATTCTGGAATAGGATTTCCAGGTGCCCTTGAACTAATTTCTCAGGTATGTAAGATTAATCATGATTTGATTACCTTGCTGATTCATGAATCGACTAAGACAAGACATGCTGGCATTTGACAGTGTAAAAGCCGTGGGCTTAAAGTGGCTGTTGCATCTAGTGCTGATCGTATAAAGGTTGATGCAAATCTAGCTGCCGCTGGTTTACCATTGTCAATGTAAGTCAACATTCTGAGTGACTTGTTGAATGTGCATGGAGATATTGACCTTTAACTGTTGTTGATACTATGTAGTACATATTATTGTTATTTTCTTTTTGAAAATTTTAATGCACTTTCTTCAATTAATTATAACCACACTGAGACATTAAAACAAAATAATCCAAGATGAGCTGTAGGTCTGCTGCATATTCAAGACTAAGTTGTTATATGAATAATTTAAATGAAGTGCATACAACATATATTTTCTATTATTTTTTATGCCTGGCTTCATCGAATTAACTTCTACTGTAACCTGCTGTCTATCAAGTTTGTTGTAATTTTGCAGTTGTGTTTGTTTTATCAGGTTCGATGCAATCGTTTCTGCAGATGCTTTTGAGAATTTGAAACCTGCTCCTGATATTTTCCTAGCTGCGTCGAAGATATTGAATGTACCCCCCAGTGAGGTATTAGATACTAGACTGAGCATGTCGTTAGAGTCCTAAGTTGTTATTTTTGGATGTTTGACTTTGTAGAGTAGAAATGTTTTATTGTTGTTGATTATTGGGATAACAGCAATATGTAGATGATAATTGACAAGCATGTATTAGAAGATAGAAGAATACTAGGCTGGTACTTCACCTTCTTTTTTTTTTTGAAAATGTACTTCACCTTCAGGTGAAAAATAATGCTTTTTTCCATGCTATTATATTTACCTTGGTCCTTTTCTTTTATATTGTTATATCAAAACTAATTAGAAAATTCAGTTCACTTTGCTCTTGAATGTAATAACAGGGATTGGTTAAGGCAATTAAGAGTTTAGATCCTGTACTGAACTGGGACTGGCTTTTAATATATATTTTTCCTACTTAAAAAATTAAATAATAGTATGAAATATAAAAAGCCTAAGGTTCAGTATTTGCTAGTGCTACTATGTAGAAAGTTGACTTGAATTTCCTTCATGTTAACCTAAAACCACTTCTGCATCTCTAACTAGCACTATGACAATGCGTCTGGATTCTGGATTCTGGATTCTGGAGTAACTTATTGGGTAGACTGAGTTTAGTAGAAGGCAGTCTCATAAATAATGACTTTACATTGCATCCATTAAATTTTAATACAAAACTTACATTCATATAATGCCAAGTTTGAATTTTGTATGTAAAAGAATGGTTGCCTTTCCACTTAAATGCCAAAAAGTAATATCGATATATGTTTTCCCAGTGTATTGTTATAGAAGACGCACTAGCTGGAGTGCAAGCTGCCAAAGCTGCACAAATGAGGTAAGCACTGTCCTCTGTCTTCCTGGTGTTGAAGAAAAGGATTTGTAACGGCTTCTTGAACTTACCAACCCTGACTAACTTCTAGACTCCAAAATCACTCTATGTTTGTGGACTTTTAAGAATAGAAATAAGTAATACTTATGCTGTCAATCTCATTGTGAGCAGATGCATAGCAGTAAGGACCACATTATCAGATGAAGCTTTGGAGTCTGCTGGCCCAACTTTTATCCGAGATGACATAGGAAATGTTTCACTGGATGATATTCTCAATGGTGATTCAGTTGGATCTAGTATGTAGTCTTGGGAGTTTGTTGTAAATCTATCATTTTCGTTTAAATTTTCTTTATTGTCTTTGATGTAAAATGGTAACTATATTGTTGTATAAATTGAAAACTCTGAGCAATGGGTACTCCAGGTATTACAAACATTTCTACTGTATTGCAAAATGTGTGCCTTCGTACTTGATATATTACTTCACATTATATTTTTGTTTCTTTTATTAAAGTATACTCCCTCCGGATTCAAATATAAGCAAAAAGAAAATCATGTTTGGTGGACTCGAATAGAAGCAAACTCCAACTAACTTCATCATATTTAACGTTATCATCTAAAAAATACCCTTTAATGTTCTAATGAAACAAGTTCCCATTGTAAATAAATCAAGAGAAATGGCTGTTTGAGGCATACAATTATTTTCTATTACCTCAAGAAAATTAGATGAGATTAACTAATGTGCATTTGATTATTTTTGTTTATATTTGAGTCTGGGGAGAGTATTTTTTATTCATAAAAGTTTTTTTCCTGACAATTGTTTTTTGGTAATGCTCAAGAGTACAAATATTATGTTGCATGAGGTCTTATCTAGAAATGCCATTGCAGATGAGAGGATGCAGGGCTCCAAAACTCCAAATAATTTTGCTGAGTATTCATCTGCTGTGCTAGAGGGAAAAATAGATAATGGAGTTCGAAGAACTACCAGTGGTACTGACGAGGAAATTCTCTCAACTGGAGGGTAAGGCATTTCTTTGTTGTCTGCCATTTTCTTTTCACTCTATCTTTTGAAATCTAAACATTTTCTTGAAACTCAAGTTTGTAAGGTAAGCAATCTTAGCATCATTGGTATCAGCTATAGTGGTGTTGGCAATGCATACATAATTACTAGTGAAAATCCAAGCATAATTGCAAAAGTTGCAATATTAGTTCAACTAACTTTTTTGAGAGTTTATGTTTACCTTGGTCATTTTCTTTTATATTGTCATATCAAATCTACTCAGAAAATTCAGTTCAACTTGCCCTTGAATGCAATAACAGGGATTGGTTAAGACACTTTAGTTCCTGTACTGAACTGGGACTCGCTTTTAATATATATTTTTCCTATTTAAAAACGTAAATAAAAGTCTGAAATATAAAAAGCCTAAGGTTCACTATTTGGGAAAGAGAAAACAAGTTGACACCGAATAGTAGGGTAATGCAGTGCTCTTGGACTTGATTGACTATGAAAACATCACATATCATTCATTTCCCCCTTCATTTGCCAGCTCAGCACCTCCGGCATTTCCCCCTTCCTCTTGGTTCCTATCAGACTGTCAGCTAAGACTAACTCAGTAGAACATTTTAGAATACTCAGAATGCAGTATCATGAGCTAGCAGATTGAGTACATATCACATATCCTGTCATTCCCTCCTCAAACTCTGGAAGATTGAATAGTTAACACCCTGAGTTGGCCTCTAATAGTGCAAAACCTCAGATTAGGTAAGAGCTCTGTAAGGATATCAACCACTCGATCAAGTGAATGCGAGTGGTGATGAGAGTCTTGCTGAGCACATTCTCATGAAAAAAATACGAATCAAGCTTCATATGCCTTGTCCATGAGTACAAGGTATGATTATGTCTATGAGACACAACACTTTGATTGTTGCATAACACAGTTGGAGCGGAGAAGGGGAGATGTAAACTCTAGTACATAAGAAAGACAAGTGGGCCGAACCCATATAATCAAGAATAAACCCTAGTAACTTACATGAGAATAATGTAATGGGTTACGCTACAATGTGTAGTGACCCTCATATTTACATTACTAGGTTAAGAGAGTAGTACATAAGAAAGACAAGTGGGCTGGTCCCACATAATCAAGACTAAACCCTAGTAACTTATGATTATACTTACTCTTTACATTTATAAATGAGGGGAGTCCAATATCTTTTACAAAATAGTGGGAGTATGTATGTGTCACTGTCATTTAAGCACACCTCAGCAGAGGTGAGTGTAGTTTTTCCTTTTTATTTTTAAGTTGAATTTTAAAATAAATAATAAAAGTTATTTTATATATCACATGCAATATAAAAGAGCAAAATATGTTCGGAAAGTGTCATTTATATGAACATTTTTTTTTTTATGAAAAAATTTTATATGAACATTATACATATATATAAGTTAATACTATATTTTTATGTTGTTAAAAAAGTGATTCATGAACTACCTGTTGGAGAATTCCCATAAAAGCTATTTTGATGTTACTAGTTGATTTCATTCTTTGGTTCGAAGAATAATTGCTTTCCCACATATGTAATTTTATACCACGAAAATATTTATCATTTTGATATTTTGTCTATGCAACAAGCAAAGCTTTTTGTTGATTTATTATTGTGAGGGTGCAGAAATAATTTGTGGGCAGGTTGCAGGGTTCACGGCGAGATATATTGAGATTTGGAAGCCTCGGGATTGCTATCTCTTGCCTAGCCTTCACCTTAAATAACTGGAAGGTACAATAGTATTGTATAGAACATACTGCAAATTATTTGTTCTACATATTTATGTTGAAGCTTAACTAAAATTTTTAATCTAGAAGTCAATCATGTGTAACTGGCTAACTGCTATACTATAGGCAATGCAATATACTTCTCCCCGAGCTGTTTGGAATCTGTTGTTTGGTGTTACCCAGCCACCCATGGAATATAAAGCAGGTAATAAACCAATGATGTGCTGGGATATGAGTCTTCTCTGCTGTTATACACTTCCAGCATTTATCTACTTTCCTATCTTATGACTGTTGATGGTGTTATGCATAATTATGAATCTTAAAGGACTACTTAGTCCAAAACTTTAGTATGTTAGATATACTTTAGGGTCATGATAAAAAAAAAAGTAGCCTAAGAGCTTAATCTGCTAGGTAGCACATGAAACTTTTTGTATCTTATAATTAGAGCGTAAGTTGAGACTCTGGTCAATTATGCTGGTATTGACGCCCTTTGGTTATTTCCCTCAATACTAAAAGATGAAATAAGAGCATATCCTATTTGCTTTTTGTTCTCAGGTAGCTCAAGATCCGATAGGATTCAGCAATTTGAGAACTACATAGCTGATCTGGAGAGCAGGTAATTAATACTTCGATAGATTTCTTTCTCTATAACTGTTTTCCGATGACTATAAGTTTAACTTATACTCTAATTTTATAATATTTAATCGTGTTTTATTGAATGATATAGCATAAAGAGAATATCTTCTGTTTGTGGGTGTGAAATTATAAGTATTACCTTCTCTTTGGAAAGAGAAACAATTGTAGTTTGTAAGAAAGACGTTGTAGTTGTTATTAATATACTAGATACAATGATTAAATCCTTTTCACTGTCAAGGGAAAATGCTCAGCTTGTTCCAGAATTCCCGTCTAAACTTGATTGGCTGAATACAGCTCCGCTTCAGTTTCAAAGGGTACTTTTGATCTTGTATTCGGTTTGAATTATAATCTAACGGAAATATTGGTGTTCATTAGATTTTTTATTCTTTCTTTTGGCAGGATCTGAAAGGAAAAGTTGTTCTGCTTGATTTCTGGACTTATTGTTGTATAAATTGTATGCATGTGTTGCCAGACCTAGATGTTTTGGAGAAAAAATACAAGGATATGCCGGTAATTTCATGTATGAATATTTTGATTATCGAATGTGGCATGATGTCCGACTCTGCTTTATAAAATTTTGTCGTACCTATTAGATGGTACTTCAATGTATGATAATGAACTTCAACTTTTTGTATATTTTTCTGGTTTATTTGATATTCTTCTGTACGAAATATAATTAGTTGTCCAGTTAATATTTGACATAACTAAGGGGTTTATATCGTATCCCCCAACAAAAAGGATTAAATATTATTTTGATGAAAGTTTTGTCTCTCCAGTTCATTGTTGTGGGTGTTCATTCTGCAAAGTTTGATAATGAAAAAGATTCCGAAGCCATCCGCAATGCGGTTCTACGCTACGACATCACTCACCCGGTAAGCCTGAAGCTGCAATTCAACTAATATTTCAAAATGTATTTTCCTTTTCTGGAAAAGTGTGACATTAATAGATATTGTCAGTTTTTCTTCTCTTGAGTTATTGAAGTACCGATACTCTTCTTGTCAAATAGTTTATGATAGGTCATTCCAAGGCCCAAGCCTTGGAATGTCTATAGTAGAAAGGAAAAGGGGTTACTTGTGGCAGTTAGGCTAAGGGGATAGTTGTGTGAATAGGTGGCAGTTATTTGATTCTGTAGTGAGGCTAGGAGGACAGTTATGTATATGGGTTACACTGTGACAGTTATTTTATCAGGCAGCTAAGCTAAGAAGACAGTTATATGTATTTTAATTTCTATATGTATGTGTGTCAGTTATTTTATTAGTGGGTAGTTTTATGATTGTTTGTTTGAGAGAGAACTCTGGTTGGGCATAGGCCTGTGATTTGTGTTGCTGAACTCTAAATCTGGTTTAATCCAGAATTGCTATCAATAAAACTGTCTTATATATTTGCGCAATCTCCCAGGTCTAATGGTTCTGGCATTTTGTTTGTCTGATTGGGTTCTTTAATTTGGCTTTTAACCTTGTTTATGATTTAGGTCTCTTGAACACTTGCTTAATAAACTCTGCTCCATCAGCTCTCTTTTATGCATCTGCTCCATCAGATCTCTTATGCATCCTTTGTAGGTTGTCAATGATGGAGACATGTACTTTTGGCGGAAGTTGGGCATTAATTCATGGCCAACATTTGCTATCATTGGTCCCAACGGTAAGCTCCTTGCCCAACTTGCCGGAGAAGGTCACAAGAAGGTACAAGGACAACCTCTAGTCTCATCTGCATTTATCTTATTTTAAAAATCATTGTGCTATTATAAAATTAATTCATGCAAGATTACTCTTGGATCATATGCATTAAATGCCGTGCATATTATAGCATTTGCATTGCCATTACTATTTCCTAAAAATTTAAAACCAACACTGGTGCTGTGGGTATCAGTGATATATTGTGAACGAAAAGGAACATGCTCCATATCCATATGATAAAAAAAATTCAATTGTTCTAAAGTGTGCAGTGTTCATAGGCCTTCAAATCCATTTGTGGGAGTGATGATTTTGGGCCATGAAGCCATGTCATCAACAGATAGTAATACCAACACCATCTTAGAATTTGGGTTGAGCTTACCTTAACCTCACAAAATCAATTTGTAAGGTGAAAGGTGTTTGTTTCTCTTTATAAATACATTTTCAGACATATCGCATCCAATGTCAGACTCTCAACACCCCCGCGTAGCTCAAGACTTGATATTTGGAGCATGACCTGGTAGTGGGTGTCCAAGGGACCTTGGATAGACGTCTAATATCGTTTTAAAATTTGGGTTGAGCTTAACTTAACCCATTTGTAGGTGCTTTTTCAGTCCATATCACATCTATTGTGGGAATCTCAACACCATTTGTTGAAGAGTCTTGTTTAGGTTCCTACTGCCTATTGCTATCTGTTGCACAGTCACAGACGGTTTTTTCGGTTGTGCAATTCTACATTCAGAAATTTTTAACTTTTGAGTTTGTCAAGATTCAATGGTGGTTTATTTGATAAATCCGTGGGTGGAACAGACAACTCATTAATAAAAATTCAATAACAATATCAATTATCAACCCATTCTGATAAAAAAAATTAGCAAAAAAATTCTACCTATGCTGTATTTTCCATAGCGGATTACAGTGAACAGTTGGTACAAAAAAACTTAGGCCATTCACGTATTAGGCATCAGAAAATTGCTAATTCTCTGATGCCTAATACAGTTACCCATTCATGTAGACATATTAAAGGACTGAACTATATCTATGTGCTTATGATTATTCAAGTTTTGATTTTTGTCAACTTAAAAATAGTTGTTCTTCATAGAATTTATTATAACAAGTGAATAATAAATATATTTACAATTTTTGTTGCTTTATTATTGCTATCTAATATTGATTATAAAATTTGATTTTTGAAAGGCGGTCAATTATGTTTATTGATACATGTAACCATTTTTGTTTTAGCCATTAATTAGTGTGGTGATTAAAACCAGACTTGTAATGTTCCTGTTTTGTAAAGGATCTTGATGATTTTGTGGCGGCGGCACTTCTATTTTATGGAAAACAGAACATGTTGGACAATACACCGATTACATTAAATTTAGAGAAAGATAATGATCCTCGCCTATTGACATCACCATTGAAGTTTCCTGGAAAGCTAGCAATTGATGTCCTCAACAACAGGCTTTTTATTTCTGACAGCAATCACAATCGCATAGTGAGTGTACTCTCTCTCTCTCTCTCTCTCTCTCTCTCTCTCTCTCTCTCTCTCCCCATGAGCACATGGTGCATAACTGTACAGATTTTACCTAGTACAAAAATGAAGTAATTAGGCTATGGAGTTTCTAGGTTTATATCTCATTTGAACTATCTGGAACAACATTTTGAACTATGTATAATGGATGGAACAAGAATACAGGAATTATTAACCAATAAACTAAATATTCTTATCCAAGTTAGATGACTCTAAGAAACGTACCACTGCCATAACAAACAGTAAATACTAATCCATGATATGAAATAAAATCCTCACAGAATTATCAATAATTGATGTGATATGCCAAGAACTGAACAACTAAACCCGAATTTCCAGCTTTACTGACAATTAAAACTTGATTCTCAAACAAAACCAATTTAACTCTAAATTCCAAGTTGCCATGTATTATAGCTCTAATTTCGAATGACCATACTTCAATTTGACAATATATGTATAATTTATTTTCCTTTGGATTATGAAAGTAAGTTGCATATGCTATATGATAGAACGTTATGGTGTCGTTTGGTCCATGTAACTGACCCTACTTAGTGGGAAAAGGCTTGATTGTTGTTGTTATGAAAGTATGTTGCATTTGTTTACTCTGGCCATGTTTGGTATTCAGGTGGTCACGAACCTTGATGGGGATTTTATTGTACAAATTGGGAGCAGTGGGGAGGAAGGTTTGCAGGATGGTTCCTTTGATGAAGCCACCTTTAATCGCCCTCAGGTACAATATAAAGAAGATCTTTTTTGAGCTTCTACTGTACTTCGTTCTTGCTTATTTGTGGCATTTCATCATATGAGGATTGTAGTCACTTTAACACACTCCATGCTTCTTTGTGGTTATTGGTTCTCCAGGGCCTTGCTTATAACGCAAAGAAAAATATCCTTTATGTTGCAGACACCGAAAACCATGCTTTGAGGTACACGACAGCTTCAATCAGTCATCTGATTTTCATTGCCATGATCTATGTGACAGTATCTGTGCTTAATAGATGTTTTATTAGTAGATTTAATCATGGAAAATTTTGAAGTCCCGCATCAACTGGAGCTATGGCCTGGGAGAGTTTGGACAGTCTTCCCTTTACATGTCAGTTTCGTGGGGATGAGTTAGACCCTAAATCCAGATTTTACGATAAAACAGTTAAGAAACCTTTTACATGAACTATATGCCATGTCTTGTCAGGCTTCGGGATTTAGTTGGTCCAATCCAACTTCGTTATGGGCTTTGGGTTTGGAAGACCTATAAGTAGAAGAAATAGGAAAGGGCTGGGATAGAAGGGCAAAAGTGGGAATTAGAAGTGAGATTGTAGATATCCCAAGTGTTTATTCTTTATAGGGGAAAAAAGTAGTGGAGGAGGAGGGGTGAGTTTTTGGCATTTTGTTAGTTGTGGAAAGGAGCATTGCTCTGGGGTATTACATATTCCATCTGTTGCAATACATTTTCTTTCTTCAATAATAGACCATTTTTTAGTTCCTTATTTTTCTGATCTCTGACATGTCTGCTTATAAAAATTAATTATTGGAATGCAATTTTATTCGTACAAAGTCAGGAAATTTTCCTGCTTGATTGGATAAAGCTGAATTTTGGTACGGTAGTCATGAACTGTGTGACAAGCTGTTCTACATATGAGCAATGGATCAATTTATTAACCTATTTATTTCTGCTCTAAAGGGAGATTGATTTTGCTAATGAGAAAGTGTCTACTCTTGCTGGAAATGGGACCAAGGGCTCTGATTATATTGGAGGAGGAAAAGGAGACACTCAGGTAATTAAATTAATTTGTAAATTTTGAGGATGAGTGACATGTACGTAATATACAGCTAAAAATCCAAGATGGACCTCATAATTTTTTTAAACATGATCTTGTTAGGCTCCTTAATGAACCACAAAGTTAGACTCAATTTTCTCCCTTTTCCAGCTCCTTAATTCTCCTTGGGATGTCTGTTTTCATCCATTTGAAGAAAATATTTATATTGCCATGGCTGGCCAACATCAGATTTGGGAGCACAATATATTGAGTGGAATTACCAGAGCCTTTAGTGGTGATGGCTACGAAAGAAATTTAAATGGATCCAGGTATCACTTCTTCAACTGAAGATACACCCAACTGATGTTGAACTTCATTTACATTTCAAGTGTTCTTTTGTGGACTGTATTGAGCGGCCTTTGATTACCATGTTGCTCAGGATTTATCTTACAATTGTACAATCATTATGTATATCTTTAATGCTATATACCAACACCAATAGATTTGAAATTGAACTCACAGTATTCAAAATGAGGAATGCCATCAATACACTTTTTGATGTATTATTGAAGACACACTTTATGATTATTCATTCTTTAAAAAGTCAATACTTTTTTTAAAAGCGATCAATTAAAAAATGAACTAATCGTAGAGTGTGTCAAAAATAATGTGTTGCTCGTGTTCCTTTTTTTTTCCACATTCCATCTTATGTTGTATTCTCTTTGACTGCTTCTCGCATGCTTCTGTGTTTATCTCTTCTCTTGGCTATTGATGCTGGCCGTTCAACATATTTCACTGTGATTGCATGATGTTTATCTGTCACGATCATTCATTATTTTATGAAGGTATTTGGAATGAATCTAAGAGATTGTGTCATGGTTATCTATGCTGACAATGTCATAATTAATTTGCTCTGGAGTTTAATTTGATTGTTGCCTAATATGATGGGGATATTGGCTAGGTATACCTCTTTTCTTGAAGCACTTTCAGTAACTTGAGAGTTTGAAACTGTCATTTTAAGAAACTCCTTTTGCTGATCTTATATACAGCAGTTAATGATGTGAATTAAATAGTTTCATTTTCTAAGACAAAAAAAAAATGTGTATTTGTGTTTGGTTGAACTGTGGTTTTGAAATATAAAGTCCCGTTTATTCCATGTGTTTTATTTGGTGATTTTTCAAATAGAAACTCTGAAAATCTTCTGATTATTTATTTTTTATTTGAGATAGCTCTACAAACACATCCTTTGCACAACCTTCTGGTCTTTCACTGTCTCAAGGTAACACATGGTCACAATTCTCTTGAACTTTGATTTAAACTGTAAAAATATGTTATTAGCACACAAGAAACACAGAAAACATATTTTTACATAAACCAATTGTTATTAATACTAATAAATGGTTCACATGATTTTGCATGTTAAGATCTAAGGGAAATATACATAGCTGATAGTGAGAGTAGTTCAATTCGAGCTGTTGATCTGAAAACAGGAGGATCTCGTTTGCTAGCTGGTGGTGATCCTCTCTTCTCGGAAAATTTGTTTAAGGTAGTTCTAATACAATTTGTAAGCGTTTTATGTAGTTTTTTTTTCATCAGCTTGCGCCTTGCAGTACTAATTTTTCTTCTATAATTAAACTTCTTTATCATTGTCAAGCACAAGCAAACCGCTTTTTACTAGGTGGAGTTGAGTGGGGCTGAGTGCATGGCTCAATCGGTACTTTTAAGTCTTGTTATGTATTAGGTCCATAATAAACTCTTAATGGTTTGAGCTTTCTTTGGTCTCCATCTACCTCTGACTAATGGTATTTGGTCAACCTCTTTGCCGGTGCTCTTACAAGTCTTCTCCATACATGCTGCCATAACCACTTAAGGCAGGATTCAATCATCTTTTTAACAATGGGTGTTACCCCAATTTTGTCTATAATAGCCTATTTTATCTTGTGTAACTACTCATCGATTGTTAACAATTTTTCATTTATTTATAACCTTTCTCTTAAGAATTCCTTTTTCCTGACAACCTACTTCTATGTTCTCAAACTTCTGCAGTTTGGTGATCAAGATGGAACAGGCTCTGAAGTACTTCTTCAACATCCGCTGGGGGTTGTGTGTGGAAATGATGGCATAATTTATATCACGGATAGCTACAATCACAAGGTAGATCAGACCAAATTACTTTTGCAATCATTATAGCCCTGGCATGCAGTGTATCTTTAGAGAGAACATCAATTGATTGTATTTGTGTGTGTGTGTGTAATACTTCAAAGCGGAATATATGTTATGATATTTTATATGTTCCTTTTGTCTTTATGTGCATTTTCCAAATTCTGTCTTTGCTGATGTTTCTGAAAATTCTCTCCTCATTCTTATTTATGTATGGTTCTTGTGACACTAAGATTGACCGGTCAGCCTGCAAGTTTCTATTAGTAATTAATATTTCATGTTCAAGCGACTTGGTTTAAACTTCTGTATATATCAGATACTACAATTACCCTTTTGCTTTGAAATCTTGCAAAGGTGTCTTGTCTAATTCTTCTCCCATTTACCGGCTTAGGACCTGTACTGGAAAATTCTAGAACATTTAGATTTTTGTCATCAAACTTATCTAATGAATGTTTGGAAGCATGCATGATACAACCGACTTAGAAAGTAACAAGTAAAATGGACAGACATGCCCTAGCCCCAATACTCGCAGTAACTGAATTTCCTACTCTTTTCTAATTTGTTTTAGTGATGGAATTGCTGCAACAGCTCAGGTTGGTACCAAAATTATCTTCAGGTTGTGAAAGTAGGAATTTTAGTTAATATACGCTTTTGAAGATTGTAAATCTGACAGTCGTATTTCTTGTTTTATATAGATTGTAAATTGCACATTTGAAAAGATGTTTCTTATGCTCTTAATGTAAATGCTCATGCAAATTAATATCAATATAACAAATCAAAACAAATGAAGTCTTGCTTACCTAATAGTCATGGATATATGTTATAACATATTTATCAATGTTTTGCAGCTCTCTGAACCAGCAGGAGTTGTTGAAGGGAGCAATGGTAATGCTCTTTTTACTGCAATCTATTTCATTATTCTTTTAAATGTTTTCATACATTAATCTTAATGAATCTAAGAGGATCACACACATACTACATTTGTGTCTGATACTCATTACTTTAGACCACATGTGTGTGTGTGTGTATTGGTACATATATATTCTCACACATGCACGCACACATTAAGAAAATACCTTATAATTTGGATCGATTTAGATGTGAACACCCCTAATTACAGTCATACATACATCAACTGCAATTGATATAAGAATAATGCTAGCAACACACTCTCTTCTATTGGTAAGAATTCATATGGGTCCTACCAAATTTATGTAAGACTTGTTTGTATTTCAACCAATAAGGAGTGTGTTTGAAAGAGTATGTTACTAATGCTCTTCTTGATATAATTGTTATCTCATTATGCCTAAATACAATATTCACAAACTAACTTTTGTCTTACAAGTATACATCTTATCCATAGAATTTATGAATGTTGATTCCTTGAAATAATCTCAGTCTTAGAATTATTATTTATTCTTTTTATAGGGAGACTATTCATAGCCGATACGAACAACAGCCTAATCCGATATTTGGATTTGAACGCTAATGAATTTGACCTCTGTACCTTGGAGCTTAAAGGATTTCAGCCTCCCAAACAAAAATCAAGATCTTTTAAACGTCTCAAGAGACGGCCAACCGCTGACATGGTGCCAATTATTAATGACCCCATTTCATCAGAGGAAGGAAACTTGTCTATTAAAATATCTTTACCAAATGGGTATCATTTCTCAAAGGTTCTCATCATTGTCCTCTCGTTCAACCACTAAACTGTAGTTCAATTCCTTACATATACACGAGACTATATTTCATTGACTACCGCCCTTAAAATTCCATTGCAGGAAGCTCGTAGTAGATTCAGTGTTGATATTGAACCTGAAAATGCTGTGAATATCAATCCTCTAGATGGACTCCTTAGTCCAGAAGGATCTACAACGCTTCACTTTAAGAGATCCTCTCACTCTGCTTCAATCGGAAGAATTAATTGCAAGGTATGCCTCATTAAAGTAAATAGTCCGCTCCTTCAATGAAAATAAGCAAAGAAGTGTAGTTAGTAATATTATACATGTTAGGGGAGGGGGAAATGTTAGTCGCATGGATTGAACCCTGAACCTCCTACATATAACTTTTTCGGTGTCCCTTAGCCAAACCACTGAGCTATTGCTTCGGGGACACGAGCAAAGAAGTGTTAATTAATGTCAGAAATATCTATAGCTGCTTTAGCCTTTGTTGATTCTGATATAGGAAGTAGCCTCAGTGAAAATATAAACAATATTTTCACTCTTTGCAGATTTACTATTGCAAGGAAGATGAGGTTTGTTTATACCAATCCTTGCTGTTTGAGGTCCCCTTCCAAGATGGAGTTTTTAACACTGCCCAAGCAGACGTCACTCTTGCCCATTTTGTGAAACCCAAAAGTTCGACTAGCAACGTACTGCAGCCTATTGCCCCATAGCACGTTGAACCAGGTCTTTTTCAGAAAATCTTTTTTGTTCTTACCTGGTTACGAATTATTTGTTCTTGTAAAACTTATGGACCAAATAGGGTTGATGATGTTTTTATGCATTTGTTGTGAGCAAATAATGTAGGCCCTCACACTGCATGCAAAGCAACTGGATGCAACAACCTTGTTTGGTAGCTCAAGGATGATATTAAGTTAAGACAGTCAAATGCATTTCCCAAATTAAGCCTCGCTAACAAATGCATAGTATCAGTGCAACAAGGCACAGTGCCAGTCGGGTTATATTATTTCAAAAGGCTTGCTCAGCAGTCATCATCTCTATTATTTATTGAGTATTAAGAATAAATCCCAGTGACACATTTTTGCTGGAAATGGTCAGCTGATTCAGATATTCCATTGCAGGAAGCTCGTAGTAGATTCAGTGTTGATATTGAACCTGAAAATGCTGTGAATATCAATCCTCTAGATGGACTCCTTAGTCCAGAAGGATCTACAACGCTTCACTTTAAGAGATCCTCTCACTCTGCTTCAATCGGAAGAATTAATTGCAAGGTATGCCTCATTAAAGTAAATAGTCCGCTCCTTCAATGAAAATAAGCAAAGAAGTGTAGTTAGTAATATTATACATGTTAGGGGAGGGGGAAATGTTAGTCGCATGGATTGAACGCTGAACCTCCTACATATAACTTTTTCGTTGTCCCTTAGCCAAACCACTGAGCTATTGCTTCGGGGACACGAGCAAAGAAGTGTTAATTAATGTCAGAAATATCTATAGCTGCTTTAGCCTTTGTTGATTCTGATATAGGAAGTAGCCTCAGTGAAAATATAAACAATATTTTCACTCTTTGCAGATTTACTATTGCAAGGAAGATGAGGTTTGTTTATACCAATCCTTGCTGTTTGAGGTCCCCTTCCAAGATGGAGTTTTTAACACTGCCCAAGCAGACGTCACTCTTGCCCATTTTGTGAAACCCAAAAGTTCGACTAGCAACGTACTGCAGCCTATTGCCCCATAGCACGTTGAACCAGGTCTTTTTCAGAAAATCTTTTTTGTTCTTACCTGGTTACGAATTATTTGTTCTTGTAAAACTTATGGACCAAATAGGGTTGATGATGTTTTTATGCATTTGTTGTGAGCAAATAATGTAGGCCCTCACACTGCATGCAAAGCAACTGGATGCAACAACCTTGTTTGGTAGCTCAAGGATGATATTAAGTTAAGACAGTCAAATGCATTTCCCAAATTAAGCCTCGCTAACAAATGCATAGTATCAGTGCAACAAGGCACAGTGCCAGTCGGGTTATATTATTTCAAAAGGCTTGCTCAGCAGTCATCATCTCTATTATTTATTGAGTATTAAGAATAAATCCCAGTGACACATTTTTGCTGGAAATGGTCAGCTGATTCAGATTTTATGATAAGATCTATCATAATAACAAATAATTACATGTAAAATATACAAATTCATATTTAGACAAATATATAGAATAAAAAGTATTGATTAATAAAAAGTATAGAAATTTTTGTTGAAACAAAAGTTTCATCACTACATGAATTTTGACTAGTACCAAGTGTCAAAAGTTGTTGGTATTGAAAGAAAAAAAGTTTAGTAATTAGGAAAATTTAAGGTACTGTTTGGCCAAGTTACTTATGAGCTTATCTTCTCCTTTCAAGGAGAAGTTGGATCAAACACATTTCATAAAAAGCTCTTGCAAAAATAAGGAACTTGTTTTTTATGAAAGAAAAACTCAACATCAGTTCAATGAAAGTTGGCTAGATTTTTAGTACTTGCATTGAGTTTGGTTCCGTAAGTCCCCTCTTCGTACCTATTAAAAGGCATAATTCACCCTCAGTATAAAATGCTTGATATGCTTCACCCATCAGTCTAGTAATTATGTGTATATGGATATATGCATTGGCTTGATATGCATGTTTTTTTATTGTCGTTTTTTAGTTTTTTGAGTAAAAAATGATATTTGGTGGTGTTCCAAATTAAATATAGATGAAGATGGTTTGCTTTGTTGTATCAGTTGCTCATGAGAGTGACAGGGCGATGAAGTACAACATCATCCAACAGTAAAAATTAAGACAAAAATAACTTTGACTTTGCACACACCTCAACTAATTAAACTAGGCTAGTCGAGTATTTTCTTATATATCTAGTTTTTTTAAATAAAACTTTGATAAATAATAATTTTGACTTTGCACACATGTCAACTAGTTAAATTAGGTTAGTTGAGTATTTTCTTACGTATCTAGTTTTCTGAAATATATTTTTATTATTTGATTTTAAAACACACCAGAGATACACATCAACTATTTTTTTTCTTCATATTTTAAGCCTCTTCAAATAAGTTACACTTTATTTGGACTCACAAAAATATGCTATATTTGGTAAACTTAAATATAAACAAATTTCAACTAAATATTTTAAAATTAATTAATTTGTATTATCATAATGCCTAAAGAAAATTGTATTATTATAAAGCAAGTTTTAATTAAAAAAAATTGGAAACAATAAAATAGTACTAGTAATTTGGTAAATAAATTATTTTTTGTTGCACTATATATATATTGTGTTAAATCAAATACTTTCTAATAATTTCAATAATTTAAGTATAACGACCAATATGATTTCTTTACATTTTTCAAAGGCGTCATCGTAAATGTGAATTAAGGGCAAAGTTTGTGCGCGTGGCTCGTTACGATTCCCGCTCAAAAAATGTGAATTAAAGGGCACAAGTTTGTTCGCTCAAACTCCATTGCTCCCCCTCTCTTTCTTATTTTCTAAAATTGTTTTCCAAATTCTGTTTTCAATTTCATTCATCTTTTTTATTTGCTTCATTACTTTCCAAATAGTTTGTTATACTGTGTCAATTATTTTGACTTTTACTGCTTCTTATTTACACCTAGAATGGATGTGAATTCTTTTTTTTTTCCTCGTTTTTACATATTCATTGCACAACATGTGTTTTAATTATTGTCAGGTACGTTATACAATTTGTAGATTACAAAATTTATACATACTTTCTATTTTCTATAATTACTCAAATTGATTTTTTCTGCGTATTTGATACTCATAATGTTTCTGTTTCGGATTGCTTTATTTTAGAGCACAATTTCTGGAAATATGTGGGAGAATTCGAGGTTGGGATTTATCAAGTCAGAGGCGAATTTGAATACACGGAAATTGTTGTGTGCAAAGCTCATCTTATGCAATCTTATGAAGAAGATAAAAACAGCTAAAGCTGAGTGGTATCAAGTACTTTTTGTTGTTGCTTCCCCTTTTTCACAATCATGTTGCTTTTAAATAGAATATTTACTTGCAACTCACTGTTTCCTAAATATTAAGGAGGAAGTCATGATACTTATAGTGAACATAACACCATCACTAAATAAAGACAAAAACTCAAAGATAAGAACTAACTTAACAAACTAATTACCTGATATATGCAGTTAAAACAAGCTAACCAATATAGGCAGTTAAAATAAGCCCTTTATCAGATAAGCTATCAACGTAATGAAACTATAATTAATTGGTTATCATAACACTAACGTTTCTTGCTTTCTCTGACATTTCCATACAATTGGGAAAAAATCTTTTTGGTGTTGCTGGTGGCTTGGATTTGAATGTGCAGGACCAGGTAACATTCTTCCTTTTTTTCTTCATTAGAATAACCTTATTATAGTAGTGAGGGACCTAATCCTTCACATATTAAGTGTCGTTTAAGGTGATGCGTACTTATAGGAGGAAAAAAAACATTGATTTTACCAATTTCTTTAATTAAATAAGTTTTATTGACTAAAGTACTCGTATTAATATAATAATTAGTGAAGTAGTCAGATGTTGAGATATCATAAATAGATATATTCATGAGTAAAAGTAGTTAATGCTTAATATGAGAAGTAGAGAGTAGAAGAAGGTTAAGATACTGATAATTAGGTGTATTATTGAAAAAGTACTTAGTGACAATGATAATTGTTCCATTTCAAGAGTATAGCCATGTCCTTAAGTCCTAGTTAACTTACAAATGTCGATATTGTTAGGTTGGACGTTTTGTCTTGGGTTCAAACCCGGGACCTCAAGTTAGTTATGGTGGAATTTATAAAAAAATAAAAAATAAAAAAAAATAAAAAAAAAAAGCTACCTACCAATTGCCAAAATAAGAGAGCTGCAGCAGAATTCTGCAGGAAAAAAATGACTATTTAAGAGCTAGAGATACTTGTATGCATATCCAAAGATAGAGCTTTGTGTGTGTTTCTTAATTGCAGCATAGAAATAATTTTTTTATCTTTTAATGTCCTTTAACAGATGCAATGCATTCCTACAATGACACAAAAATTATTGTCTGGCGATCTTGCTTCACAACTGGAGGCAACTGCTCAGATTTGTAAGAAAGGGTATATTTATACTCATGATGTAGCTCTTATAATCCTAAACCCTAATCAAAAAACTGCTCTGCACGAAATATCCATTCTAGCACATTGTTGCCATCAAAACGCGGAAATTCAAGTTTAATGTTTCTCACCTGAAATGATTGTTTGTTTGAGTTACCGGCACCATGGGTTTTTCGTTGTGGGCTCTGGTTCAGTAGCATATCAAGCGCGGATGTGGTCTGCGAAAACTTGCTCTCTGTGTTCATTTGCATCGCCTCCAGTTGTTCAAAGCGAGAGGAATTTGCAATTCCCAATCGGGACATCTGCTCGTGAATATCGTTGGAGAGTTTTTCGATTGCTTCAGCGTTGCGCTTGACGTCAGAACTGAGCTCTTTCAACCTTGTGTTTTCTGCCATGGTGAAATGAAAGCACCAAATGTAACGTGCTAAAATTTTAAGAAGAGGAGTACTGAAATTGGGTTTATTAAATTACTTCTGAATACCAATCTAGAAGGAAGGAAATCGTACAATAACGCACTATTAGAAAGTATGATCAGAGAAAGGAAGAAGAATTGATAGACCTAACTAATCATATCCCCTTTTAGTTATTGACCTCATTCCCTAAATACTAGATCTTGGGTGTACGTAGTCCTGCAGCCTTGAGCTAGTCGTGCGATTTCTCATTCCCCTCCTTGGCACCGGAATTCCCGGACCCACTCTAACAGAATTATTCTCTTGTGGGACCCCTTCATTTGGCTTGGAATGGATTGTGCCTTCTTTCATTGCACTTTCATTGACACATCTCTTTTCAGGCCAAATTGCTCTAATTGATGAGGTGATTCGGGCAGGTGTTGTCCCACAGCTTGTGATTTTTATCTCATTTACACAATAAGTAGTACATTATATTTGCAGTTCGTGGCAGCATGGACTCTGACCAACATCGCGTCGGAACATCTGAGCATACAAGAATTGTATTCGAACATGGTACCGTTCCCTTGCTTGTCCATCTTTTGTGCTCTAGTAGTGCTGACAAAACAGGTCAAATATACCTCAGTCTCATGGCATAATGACATTGAGAAAACCGTCATGTATGCATGTATGTGTTGCTTGCTCACACAATTTCCATGTCCCATCGTGTATTTAACCGGCGACATGGGCATTAGGTAATATTGCTGGTGATTTCCTGAGGGATTTGTTCTCAGTCATGGTACACTCCTGGCAACAGTGATCTGTTGAATCCATAAAATATCTATCTTGATCGCTTCATGGACTATATTTAATTTGTGCCGTGAAAAGCCGCTCCAAAACTCGAACAGGTTGGAAAAAAATTTGCTCAAAATATTGCTTGTACATTAGAGTTAGCAGATCTTATGTAAATTAATAAAATATATAGTATTATCAAAACTAAAATAATTTACACATTGGTTGTTATCATTTCTTCTCCAACAGCATGCTATAGTGTTATCTTTTCAGATTCAACCTGTATTGCCTATCCTTGGAAACTTTTGTTGATGACTGATGAAGAAGTTGTAGTAAATGCATGTCGGGCTCTTTTTTTCCTTACTTACGCGGGCTCATGGGAAATGATCGAAGCTGTCATTGAAGCAAATGTTTTCCCAAGACTTGTAAAATTACTACGCTAATCTATCTTTCTTTTTTAGTAACAGAACCATTGACTTAATATATGTTTCCTTTACCTTTTGTGAACTGACTAAATTATACAGGTCTCCAGAAGGATCTACAACGCTTCACTTTAAGAGATCCTCTCACTCTGCTTCAATCGGAAGAATTAATTGCAAGGTATGCCTCATTAAAGTAAATAGTCCGCTCCTTCAATGAAAATAAGCAAAGAAGTGTAGTTAGTAATATTATACATGTTAGGGGAGGGGGAAATGTTAGTCGCATGGATTGAACGCTGAACCTCCTACATATAACTTTTTCGTTGTCCCTTAGCCAAACCACTGAGCTATTGCTTCGGGGACACGAGCAAAGAAGTGTTAATTAATGTCAGAAATATCTATAGCTGCTTTAGCCTTTGTTGATTCTGATATAGGAAGTAGCCTCAGTGAAAATATAAACAATATTTTCACTCTTTGCAGATTTACTATTGCAAGGAAGATGAGGTTTGTTTATACCAATCCTTGCTGTTTGAGGTCCCCTTCCAAGATGGAGTTTTTAACACTGCCCAAGCAGACGTCACTCTTGCCCATTTTGTGAAACCCAAAAGTTCGACTAGCAACGTACTGCAGCCTATTGCCCCATAGCACGTTGAACCAGGTTTTTTACCTCAGTCTCATGGCATAATGACATTGAGAAAACCGTCATGTATGCATGTATGTGTTGCTTGCTCACACAATTTCCATGTCCCATCGTGTATTTAACCGGCGACATGGGAATTAGGTAATATTGCTGGTGATTTCCTGAGGGATTTGTTCTCAGTCATGGTACACTCCTGGCAACAGTGATCTGTTGAATCCATAAAATATCTATCTTGATCGCTTCATGGACTATATTTAATTTGTGCCGTGAAAAGCCGCTCCAAAACTCGAACAGGTTGGAAAAAAATTTGCTCAAAATATTGCTTGTACATTAGAGTTAGCAGATCTTATGTAAATTAATAAAATATATAGTATTATCAAAACTAAAATAATTTACACATTGGTTGTTATCATTTCTTCTCCAACAGCATGCTATAGTGTTATCTTTTCAGATTCAACCTGTATTGCCTATCCTTGGAAACTTTTGTTGATGACTGATGAAGAAGTTGTAGTAAATGCATGTCGGGCTCTTTTTTTCCTTACTTACGCGGGCTCATGGGAAATGATCGAAGCTGTCATTGAAGCAAATGTTTTCCCAGGACTTGTAAAATTACTACGCTAATCTATCTTTCTTTTTTAGTAACAGTATCATTGACTTAATATATGTTTTCTTTACCTCTTGTGAACTGACTAAATTATACAGGTCTCCAGAATAAAAAATTATTGTGTCTGTTTTGAAGACTACAGTAGAGATTGCACAAATTATGGTTGTTACATTGATTCTAAGACTCTCTAATCATATCGTCATGGTTGTTGAACATGTCACACGAGAGTTATATAGACGGTTGAGACTTGAGAGAGTATAATTCTGTAAACACATTACTTCAATTAAAATAAAATTGATTTATTTTACCTCCTACATTTTTAATAGATAAATAAAAAATATAATATTGTATTGTATATAAAAATTTGAAGTTGTAAATTTATTAAAATATATTGGAGAAAAGTAGTAGATTAAATTTTAATTTATATTTTTAATAATTAAAAATGAGTTGAAATTTAGGTTGAAAATTTCGTTTTATTTTATAAATATAATAGTTGTTTTTGTAATTTTTTTTTATAAATTATTCACTTCTATTCAAGATCTAATAAAAAAATATAATTTTAATAATTAAAAAAATTAATAAAAGAAAATTTAGTCTGTATCAATTTACATGATACATGTCATTTGATTAGATTAATTTGTGTGACAAGAAAAGATGCATGTCATTTGATTAAATTAGATTAATTTGTGTGACAAGAAAAGATGTCATATAACATGTCATTTAGTTAGAATAATTCTTGTGACAAGAAAAGATGCACATACATCATGTGACTTTCACATATCAAACACAACTATGATAGCCCAATAAAGTTTTAATTCATACAAACAATTCTCCTCTTAACATTTGTATGCATCTTGTTCAAACATTACACCAATATACACAACAATATCTATGTTAATTAACATATTTATTAAAATATCATATCTAGTCAAAATTCATCATTGATTAACATATATTAAACTATAATTATCTTATAGACTTATATAATTTGATTTTTACAACTTTATCACATTTAATAATTATTTATTTTTCAATTTTTTTAACATAAATAAAATTTAATTATTTTCATACATTCAATCAACGTTAAAGGTAATTTAGCGATGGTACTACATACAAGTCCAATGTCTATCATTCACTGAATAGAAATAAAAATATAAACATACTTTTAATTTTAACAATTAAATCAAAAAAAAAATTATAAAATTACAAAAAAACTAAAATTATATTTGGGACTAATTATAATAAATTGATTTTTTTTTATCTTTTTTTATTTACAAAGATCATTTACCTTTTAAAATTTACACAAGTTACTATTTTTATTAAAAATATTTGACTTACCACCTCAACATCTTTTAAATAAAAAATTAAATATAATTAATTTATGCATGTTTAAAAAGAAAAATAAATGACTTGTTTTAAAAAAACATTAACTTTTATACACTAATAATATAAAAAATTTACACAATCAACATATCATAATCTTGTTGATTTTAATATTAATTATTAATAAATTAAATATTATTAATTTTTTAATAGTTATAATTAATTAATAATACAAAAATTCTTTCTATACCTAAATTAAATTATAAAAAATATAAAGAATCTATTTGTTGCAACTAAATTGTATAAAAACTGTGTTAGAAATAAAGAAGATAGAAAATTCTAGATAAAAAACCGTAAAACAACAATACAGCTTTCAGCAACAACAAAACCGATCTCCCCTTATATCAGACAGAAGCAAACAAATTGGAGTAGCACTGAACTCTCGACTACCCGGAAAACGCCGCCGGAGTTGGGCGTAGGCCGCCAAAACCAGTGAGTCCATCTTTACTTTGAAATTTCCTTCTCGTCCCTTGGTGGTTGTTCCAGGATGTCGATATCACCGTCATTTGCGGCGGCCATGACAACCACTTTCAGTTTTACATTTTCCTAATTTTCAATTTTTATTATAATCTTGCAGCTTTGATATATTTCACTTTTAAACATTTATTGCAATGACAATCATCTAGGCTACAATTTTTCTGCATTTTTTATTTGGTTTCGTTGATTTTGTTAATCCAATTTGCTTGAGTTTTTTTTTCCTTGATTCAATCATTTCTTTTAGCTCATTTCAATTTTTTTTTCCTTTTCATTTTCTATTATATATCACTACACACTAGAATCACCGCCATTTTTATGGCTTGTTTTCATTATGTTCGGGGTTTTATATAGCTGTCGCAATAAGGGTTCCGTCGACGGTCGCAAATGGTGGCCACTGGCCAATGCATGGCCTTTTCAGCAACACAAAAACGGTTATGTTGTGGTCCAGATTGAGACATTTTAAGACTATTGATAATAATTTTAGAAAATGGAATTTACTGAATGCAATCGATGTGTGGGTGTCGTGTCAGTGTCGGAAAACAAGACACCTCTTCGACCCAAAAGTGTCGGTAGTAGTCTATTAGTATCAGGAAAAACAGGTTCTGTAAACTCCAGACTTACTAAGCAATATCTTTGTGCCTGAGCTGAATGAATGACAAAGCAATATGTATAGAATTTATTTATATTAATATTCATCTAGTGCAACATATATCTCTTTCTTTCTTTATCATCAAGTGATAGAAAACCAGATGAAAAAGTTACATACGTGTAACAATAATGAATTCAATTCATTACTATATGAAATGTGTAACATAATTCATAATCATATTTTTCTTATTTTGTTTTAAAAAATAGTAGCTAAGGTAGTATATGATTCAGTTCTTATTGACAATATCTGAAAGACTCATAGCTAATTTTCTTCATGATTTTATTGTGAAGCAGAATCTGGCTTCTCATTATCGCTCCAGTACTTTCCATGACCATGGTTCGGAAATTTCTTAAAGTCGGATCCACGAAGTCAATATATCGTGCTGTTGTTCGTGATCCCTCTTGCATATGTTATCTGGTGTATTCGTCTAGAACTTTATTTTCTTCATTATCAAATTGTCACCATGCTGAAGCTAGAGAATTTTGGCATAAAGAGCAATCTCAAGACCTTACAAGATCTGTTGACATTCTTACTGCAAAAATTGGCAAAGGAAACAGTGAGGAAGACATTCTCCAGTCTCTAATCAGTGATGAAGCTGTAACTGATATTCATCCATCTCAAAACCTTATTAACAGGTTGCTTATTCGATATAAGGATGATTGGAAGTCTGCATTGGGTATATTCAAATGGGCGAGTTTACATTCGAACTTTAAACATTCACCAGAATCGTATGATATGATTATAGACATATTGGGTAGAATGAAGGTAATGGAAAAGATGAGAGAGATCTTAGAAGAAATGCGTCAGGAGAGTTTTATCACTCTCAGTACTATATCCAAAGTAATGAGAAGGTTTGTTGGGGCAGGACAGTGGAAAGATGCAGTGAGGATATTCGATGACTTACAGTTTCTCGGCTTGGAGAAGAATACAGAATCCATGAATGTGTTGCTTGATACTCTATGCAAAGAGAAATTCGTTGAGCAAGCTCGTGAAATTTACTTGGAGCTGAAGCATCACATTGCTCCAAACGCGAACACATTTAACATATTTATTCACGGATGGTGTAAAATCCGCCGTGTTGAGGAGGCACATTGGACAATCCAAGAGATGAAAGGATACGGTTGTCTCCCTTGTGTTATAAGTTATTCCATTATCATCCAATGTTATTGTCAAGAACAGAATTTCAACAAGGTCTATTTACTTCTCGATGAAATGCAAGCTCAAAATTGCTCCCCCAATGTGGTCACATATACTACTGTCATGTGTGCACTGGCAAAAGCCGAAAAAATCGACGAAGCTTTGCAAATAGTTCAGAGAATGAACTCTGCTGGATGTAAGCCTGACTTGCTTTTTTACAATTCGTTGATTTATACGTTAGGGAGAGCAGGCAGAATAGATGATGCTACACATGTATTCAAGGTTGTGATGCCGAAAGCTGGAGTGGTACCAAATTCATCCACCTATAACTCAATGATTGCTATGTTTTGTTACATTGCACAAGAAGAAAGAGCTTTTGGCATACTGAAAGAGATGGAAGGTTCTGGAATATGTAAGCCTGATATTCAAACTTACCATCCATTGATCAAGTCATGCTTTAGAATCAGAAAAATTGATAGTTGGTTGAATGATATATTAAATGACATGGTAAATAAATATCATTTTGGTCTTGATCTTTCAACCTATACACTGCTGATTCATGGGTTTTGCAGAGCAGATAGATGCAAGCGAGCATTCGATCTGTTTGAGGAGATGGTTGATCAAGATATCATGCCTAGATATAGAACTTGCCGTTTACTCTTGGATGAAGTCAAACGGAAAAATATGGATGAAGCTGCTGATAAAATCGAGTTTCTTATGAAGAAACTGTAAATGAGTGAGTCCCTTTGATAGGCACTGGTTCTAAATCTCTATGTATGGTACTGGTTTCTATCAAAATGTTGCCACAAAAATGCCAATTCAAAATGATAAGTAATTCTTGTAATTCTTGCTGAGAGACTGTATAAATTTATAATCCTGTGCTTCTTTTTTCATCCTGTTGGAGAAATGATGTATATTCTTGTACCCTTTGAGATGTATCTATATTTTCAAGTACTTGCAATCACTCTAATAGTTACTTTCATCATTAAACTTAAGACTTGATGTTACTTAAGTGTAGTTGATTTTCCACCATTGATGATTAATTAGATATGAGTTTGAGTCCCATCTCCAATGATGTCTTCAACACCATGTCCATTATCAAACCTCTCGTCAAAGGATCTTGTAAGATTCTTTTCAATTCTTACAAACACTTTAGAGATCACTTCATTTAAAATTAAATCATTTACAATGTTATGTCTTAAACTAATATTTTTAGATTTTTCATTATATAGTTGGCTATATGTTTATAATAGTATGGATTGACTATCACAATATATGGATATTGGTGTCATTGGTTTTAATCAAATTGGCATCTCATATTACAAATTTCTTAGTCATTCAACCTCTATTACTTGCAGTTAGAGCAATGAATTTTGTAGCCATGGTGGAGTCGACAATAGAAGTTTGTTTCTTTGAACCCCAACAAACTGTACTTCTATTAAGGTTGAAGATCGATCTACTTGTGAAAACATGATCCTTAACATAAGTTATCCAACTGGCATTTATATATCTTTCAAAAATTGAAGGATATCCACTATAGATTAAACTATAGTTAATTGTTCATTTCAAGTATTTTAATACTCTATTAACAACATGTCAATCAACTTTCATTTTCTTTTTAAATATCAATTTACAATTTATTGAGTTGATTTGGATTTTTGTGGGAGGTCTACTAATTTCCAAGTTTTATTCTCCATAATTGAGTCCATTTCCTCTTGGATGACTTCTTTTCAAAACCTAGAGTCTTGAGACTTTATTGCCTCTTCATATGTGTTTAGATCACTCTTTAACTTATATCCAATTGGTTCATAATTGTTGATGGAATCATTTGTACCTTATACGAGAAACATAAAGAAGTTTAGGCCACGTGTGTGTGTGTGTATTAGTACATATATGCACTCACACATGCACGCACACATTAAGAAAATACCTTATAATTTGGATTGATTTAGATGTGAACACCCCTAATTACAGTCATACATACATCAACTGCAATTGATATAAGAATAATGCTAACAACACACTCTCTTCTATTGATAAGAATTCATATGGGTCCTACCAAATTTATGTAAGACTTGTTTGTATTTCAACCAATAAGGAGTGTGTTTGAAAGAGTATGTTACTAATGCTCTTCTTGATATAATTGTTATCTCATTATGCTTAAATACAATATTCACAAACTAACTTTTGTCTTACAAGTATACATCTTATCCATAGAATTTATGAATGTTGATTCCTTGATATAATCTCAGTCTTAGAATTATTATTTATTCTTTTTACAGGGAGACTATTCATAGCCGATACGAACAACAGCCTAATCCGATATTTGGATTTGAACGCTAATGAATTTGACCTCTGTACCTTGGAGCTTAAAGGATTTCAGCCTCCCAAACAAAAATCAAGATCTTTTAAACGTCTCAAGAGACGGCCAACCGCTGACATGGTGCCAATTATTAATGACCCCATTTCATCAGAGGAAGGAAACTTGTCTATTAAAATATCTTTACCAAATGGGTATCATTTCTCAAAGGTTCTCATCATTGTCCTCTCGTTCAACCACTAAACTGTAGTTCAATTCCTTACATATACACGAGACTATATTTCATTGACTACCGCCCTTAAAATTCCATTGCAGGAAGCTCGTAGTAGATTCAGTGTTGATATTGAACCTGAAAATGCTGTGAATATCAATCCTCTAGATGGACTCCTTAGTCCAGAAGGATCTACAACGCTTCACTTTAAGAGATCCTCTCACTCTGCTTCAATCGGAAGAATTAATTGCAAGGTATGCCTCATTAAAGTAAATAGTCCGCTCCTTCAATGAAAATAAGCAAAGAAGTGTAGTTAGTAATATTATACATGTTAGGGGAGGGGGAAATGTTAGTCGCATGGATTGAACGCTGAACCTCCTACATATAACTATATTTAATTTGTGCCGTGAAAAGCCGCTCCAAACTCGAACAGGTTGGAAAAAAATTTGCTCAAAATATTGCTTGTACAGTAGAGTTAGCAGATCTTATGTAAATTAATAAAATATATAGTATTATCAAAACTAAAATAATTTACGTTGTTATCATTTATTATCCAACAGCATGTTCATGTTAATTGACTTAATATATGTTTCCTTTACCTTTTGTGAACTGACTTAATCAGTTTGTTGAGTGGCTTTATAACTCTATTGTTAATTAATTCCTAAAAACAATGATACGTTAACATAATGGAAATTTAGAGATTCCTAATCAATATACAGTTTTCTTCTAATGTGAAGAGACTCATCACTAAAAGTAATATTATCAATTGTCTTTAGAACCGCCATCACAATTTCCAGATCTGTAAATTTGAGAAAAAAGAGAAATAAGCCACCAATCAGAATTAAGTTAATAAAACTAATGAACCTTGTTATGGTGAAATACATTCATATAGCTAGCAATGTTGATCAAAATATCATATAGCTCTCACAAGCTTTCCAAGAAGATTGAGGAACCATAATAAAATCATTAGTTATCAGCTCTCACAATGGAAATATTTTTTCTTATAAAATTTATCTACTTCCTTGCATTAAATCAAATTCGTGTTTTCGTGTTTATTCAAATAAAATAATGAGAAAATAAAGAAAAGATAAAAAAACAAATTACGAGAGTAATTTCATGTAACTTGAGTATTCTAGTAAATTATACTATAAAAACAAGTTAATAGAAAATAAAAGCTTACCTTCATGGTTTGAAAACACTTCAGACTTTTTCTTCACCCATATTGAAGGCATGGTCACTCTTTTTCTTCTCAATTTATGTTTTTTCATCGTATTTATATATAACAATTTATTGGGCTATCCAAGCAGTCCAATAACACACATTTCAATTTTATTTTTAAGAATAAAATTGAGATAATTTAAAAAAAAAATATATATTTTTAATCTCAAATAAAATTGTTACCTTCTAAGTTTAATTTTTTTTTAAATTATTCACTTTTAATTTCTATTTTAATTTTATAGAGATTTTTTTAAGAACTAAAAATATCAATTTTTATATAAAAAGTTATTACTAAAAATAAATATAAATACTATTTAAGATTAAAAAGTTAAAATATATTTTTATGAAAATTAAAATTTATTTTACCAATTTTTTAATTATTACAATTATATTTTCTTTATATTAAAGATCAATTTTTAAGATTACAACTGCCCTCTCAAAATATGTTCATTGTTTTTTCATTCTTTGTTATAACAATGATTCCTTTTTCATCTACCTATATTTTGGGGGAAGACGTTATACATTTTTGTTTTAAAAATTTCTTAAATTCAGAAAAACCGGCACATAATTCAGGAATTTTTACAACAAAAAATCAATTGCTTAAATATGCAATATACTGGTTTTAACAATGTGCCACCTGTCATATTCATTCAAATTCCTGTCATTTTTTTTTTCAATTTTAATTCAAATAAATAGTCATAATAATAATATACTGATTTATTTTAACAAATTTTTATAATAATAATAATAATAATATTAATAATTACAGAAATTTTATTAAATATTATAATAATACTAAATTATTTTATTTACATTAAAATTTATTACTTTAAATATATATATATATATATATGTATGTATGTGTGTGTATAAAATAAATTAAAGTAATTCTAATCAAATTATCAATAATAGAGTAAGGTTGTACCCATTAAGGAAATATACAAATAGCATCATAAGATCCATTCTAATTCCCTCCAATTTCAAGGGTTTATTTGTTTGTTTTTAATTCTAATTCTAACAATATAAATAAGGAAACTTATTGTTATGCAATCTTTCAATTTGATATAGAAATTTCTTCAGCTATGAATTTTAGTTAGATCTAATAACTTTAAATTCTTGAAAATATTTTATCCATTAAAAAAATTTATGCAATCAAATTTTATTATTATGAATACTATTTTATAAGCATATAATAGTTTATACAATGAGAGACCCATTTTAATTTCTTAAAAATTTTTGAGACACCCAATTTAGTCTTTGAAAAAAGTAAAAACACTTTTTAGTCCATAAAAAAAAAAAAATAGATCAAATTAATTTTTATGTAACCACAATTAGAAAATTGAATTTTTTTTTCACCAACTTGATTATTTCACGTGTAATTTCTATAAAAATGTACAATTTTCGCTCTTTTTTTCTCCCACTCGTCATGTTCGCACCTATTTCTCTCTCAGTGAAGCAGACTCGAAACCCAAACTAGATGCAAACTCAAACTAGCTCTTATCTCTCTTGTTTCTTTTCTATTTCATGTTATTCATATCATCTACAATCTCATTTTCTCAATAACTCACCACCTTAAACACCAACCTCTCAATAATCTCATTAGAAGAAGCAACACCAACAGAAAACAATCAAAAGTAGCAAAAAGAAGATTAAAAAAAACGAATGGAAGGAACAAGCAACAAGCAAACATCACAACAAAATAGATGAAAGGTATTACATGAACACACAGACACATACAAAAGACTATTCTAGGTTTTATTAAACTTACTTTGGTAGAAAGTGTACTTATAAAATGAAAGATGTAGAGCTTGTCAGGTCTTTAAACTTTCATTGCATATCATAGCCTA